>NW_027468664.1:32895749-32948249 GCF_046254945.1 Alosa pseudoharengus
AGGTTTACACTCTTATTGTGCCAATGGAGCAATGGAAAGGTTTGCTAACAGTGATGTCATTACAGCATTTCCGTTGTAAATTATGATCTCAAGTCCCTTTGACCTTAAAGCAACACCAAAGAACTTTTCCTCTGTCGCACGCACTATTTGTTTATCCAGCACCAGCTTTGCAAATATCAATGTCCACAGACAAGGTAGAATATGTTGCATGATTTTATGAAAGTACGATGTATTGCGACATCAGATGCAAGTCAAATTTGTAGTTTCTCATGTCTCATTCCATCGAACTACAGATCCGCTACCCGATCCGGCAAACTTACATAGTGCGGTTATAGCCGATAGAGGGCCGCGAAGCAAATGCAGAAAGTGCCGTTCACCCTGTTACGAGTTGATGAACCACTGAAATGATTTTTGGAAACATTATTTTAAGGTACAAAAAACTCTTTGGTGTTGCTTTAATCTCAATGTGCACTGGACTGTGCACATTCAGTCTGACATCAGTAGCCTTTAACTGCTGAATGTACAGGATCTTTACATAACTGCTAAATGAACAGGATCTTTACATAACTGCTGAATGTACAGGATCTTTACATAACTGCTAAATGTACAGGATCTTTACATAACTGCTGAATGTACAGGATCTTTACATAACTGAATGTACAGGATCTTTACATAAGTGCTTAAAGGAAAACTCTGACCATTTTTCACACAGATCCCTGTTTCTTGAAGTCACCAAGTACTGTCGGTATGAAAGAATATTGGTGCTACTTAGCTGGAGTTGCTGCAGGGAACAGCTGGAGTAACCAGGCAGCTACAGTGCTACAGGGGCATCTTTAAAATCATGCAACCCTGCACACAACACTGCACTTTGCTGCCGCCACCGCGTCGGTTCCGATTAACTTCTATTTTGTCATCGGCGCTCAATCAACAGCGCACTCATGTTGGTGTCTATATGCGGAGTACTTTACATGTCTGCTGTCTATCCTCCACAGGCGTGTGCACTGTCTCTGGAGACCCCCACTATACGACCTTCCAGAACACCTACTACGACTTCCAGGGTAACTGTACCTACACATTGGTACAGGAGCTGTTGCCACGGCAACAGCTCAGCATTGTGGTGGACAACTTCTTTTGCTTCCGACCATCAACTGTGACCTGTGCTAAAGGGATCGTTATGAAATTCCGAAACCACACCATCTCCCTCGCCCAGAAGACAATTTCAAGCAAACCAATTGTATGTGCTCATAGGTCATATAGTCATGCTTAGATTCTCTTACTTGCATAACACAGAGATTGCGGAGAGAAATGCAGAGAAACATGCCAGCTTTTTGGGAAATTAGCTTATTCACCATCTCCCCCAGAGTTAGATAAGATGATACGTACCCTTCTCATCTCTGTACATGCAATAACTCTGATGCACCCACCGTTAACTTAGCTTAGCATAGCTCATTGAGGTAGCAGCTCAACTAGCCTAAACTCTGATGCACCCACCGTTAACTTAGCTTAGCATAGCTCAATGAGGTAGCAGCTCAACAACTAGCCTAAACTCTGATGCACCCACTGTTAACTTAGCTTAGCATAGCTCATTGTGGTAGCAGCTCAACAACTAGCCTTAAACGCCCAAAAGTAACAAAAGAACTCCAACATTTTGCCATTTACATGTTGTGACTTGTATAGCTACAACATATAGGCTACAAATACCAATATAACATGAGACACAGTGATTTTCTAACCAAATACATACATACATACGTGTTCTCATTCAGGTGAAGCACTGCTGCTTGGGCTGAATGATTGGCTCACAGCACCTGAAAAGCTCCGGTTTTACTATCCCAAGTTTGTCCGGAATCTGCCGAAAGTACGTCTGGGTTTTTCCTAGGCTAATCCCAAGTAGCAGTGCTTCACCTTAATGAGAATGTAGTACCAAGCATGTATAGAAAATCGCTGTGTCTCATTTTACATTGAAATGTGTTAGCCGAAGCTAGGCTAACGGTGGGTGCATCTAAATTGTTGTGGAACAGAATCTTTTGTTAGAATGTTCAAAGCTCCCCTGCTGAAGGGTTGATACAGCCTCAATGCCCCCTCCCCAGGTCATCCTGAACAAGAAGCTTGTGAGCCCCCCCCATTGGGAAGACGGACTCCGCTTTGAGACCAGTGGGAACAAGGTCTCTGTCTACATGGAAAAGATCCGCTCCCACGTTTCCATGGCGCCCTCTGCCAGGGTGACCATTGCCCTGGCGATGGAGCACTTCCACAACAATGTGGAGGGACAGTGTGGTGAGTGTCCACAGGGTCCAGCTGATTGGGGCAGATACATGGGGGTTGGGGCAGATGTTTGGGGGCCAGGACAGATACAGTGAGACTGGGGCAGATGTTTAAGGAGGGGGCAGCATTCACACAGTTTATAACAATGGGATACATCTGTAACCAATCTATCTAATGTTTATAACAAACTCAAGTAAAATATATATACTGTATGCAATAACTTTAATTGGTGCACAGATAGTTAGTGGGGCAGCCGTGGCCTACGGGTTAACGCTTCGGACTTGGTTGCCGGTTCGAACCCCGACCAGTAGTGCACACGGCTGAAGTGCCCTTGAGCAAGGCACCTAACCCCTCACTGCTCCCCGAGCACCGCTGTTGTTGCAGGCAGCTCAGGGATTAGTGTGTGCTTCACCTCACTGTGTGTTCACTGTGTGCTTGAGAGTGTTTTACTAATTCACGGATTGGGATAAATGCAGAGACCAAATTTCCCTCACGGGATCAAAATAGTATATATACTTATACTTACTTATACAGATAGAGGAGGTGCAGAGATACATGTTGTAATTATTGTAAATAAAGGTAGGTTTAACATTTATGTATGTGTTTGTGTGTGTATGTGTGTCTCTAAAGCTCATCTATGAGTGTGTGTGTTTGCATATAAGTTCATGTCCATTTATAATGTGTCTAATGTAGGTGAGTGTGGAGGCAGCTCTTGTGTGCGCCCTGGTGGTGTGAGAGAGGATAACAACTGCTGTCCACAGACTGCATTCGACTGGATCTACCCCAACCCCATCAAGAATGGATTCTGCGACGAAGCACCACGAAATAAGTCCTGTGTCCCCACTCCAACACCATCACCTTGCCCACCAATCTTCAAAGGCTCTCTTGTCTGCGAGATTATTGGTGATAGGTATGACGCAGTCAACGTGTGTGTGTTACATTTCTACTATAACAAGTTGGATATGTTGGATAGTGCCTATCCTCTTTAGCCTAGAGGAGTCAGAGGTGTATTTGTGCAATTGTGTATTTAGGGGTCCAATCAAGGCAGCTGAACCCCTCACACAGACAGAATTTATGAAAGCTTTTTTTTCCCAAAGGGAATTTGACCCGGGCTCGAAACCTGCCTGAGACATTGTGTGTCTTGTCTTTGAGGTAGTCAAACTGTGGTGTTAGAACCCGATTGACAGTGCGTCAAAAAACACACCCTTTCTTCTCTGTTACATTGCTCCGGAACTGTTCATCGCAGCGAGATGAAACCTGGATTGCATGACAGAGCAGAAGTGGGGCTTTCCAAAGACACTACACACTTGTCTGTACGATCAAGTATAAAAAAAAAAAAATTATGAAATTAAATCAAATTGCATCATATTTACAGTCTATACTTCTCTGCGTTCACCTGCGCACCCATTTCTCTCGTTTGAATTACCCGCGAACCCGTGATCGCATAGATATGGCAAGCATATCAGATGAAAGAGGAGACACAGGGCTATCCATTGGTACCATGTATATCGATCATTCTGGCTTATGAAAACAGACGAAGTGACTGCAAAATAATAACGTCATGTACACAAACCAACGCTGCACACCCATTACTCTCGTTTAATTTACTCGCGGACCCGTGATCGGATAGATATGCCACGCATGTCAGATGAAAGAGGAGACACAGAGCTATCATTTGATACCAAGTACGTCCTTCTGGAGAGTGAGTGAAGTTTAGATTATTTTATACTTTTGTGTAATATTTACAATTTTGAATTAGAATGTTTGCTGAACGATGATAGATAGTACGATGACATTCAACCACCAGATGCCGCTGTTCAGACGCATCACACAATTCGGAGGCATATCCTTCCTCAAATTATGGCCTGGATTGTACTTAGCCTATAGCCGGGCCTTGGATAATAGCCGGGGGCGTGGTCGATTCGGAAATAAAGGCTGGCCCCAAATACAAGCCAGGGTAATAATTGTCTAGTAGGGCTATCAGTCCACGAGCACTAAAAGACATATTTTTTCGATTTAACTCAATGAAATTAAAGAGCTCTTCTTAATATTTTATATTGTTGGTTGGTTTAATATTGTTGCCAATGAAAAGTCGTTGTCCTATGGGTCTCCAACACGTCGCTCTCAAGCTACCAGTCGCTTGCCGACCCCTTCTGAGCTTGCCAGAGGCTGAAGCAGTAGCCTAGCCTAATACATTTAAACACAATTGTTGCCGCGAGGCCTACGAATTTTTTTTTTTTTATAAGTATATTTTTTGGGACTTTTATGCCTTTAATGCGACAGGATAGTGGAGAGTGACAGGAAGTAAGTGGGAGAGAGAGTCGGGGTGGGATCCGGAAAGGACCACGGGGCGGGAATCGAGCCCGGGTCGCCGGCGTACGGTGCAGGTGCCCCAGCCAGTTGCGCCACGGCTGGGGCCCCAGCCTACGAATTTAATAAAAAAGTAAATCATGCATAATTAAAAAAATGAATGAATGAATGAAAGCAACTGCCTGTCTCGCAATAAACAGCGGATGGAAATCCCGAATGTCTTTCAACAACATGAAACTAGTTTAATCAAATACCCCCCAGAGTTCAGTGCCTATCAGTCCCAACATTTTGCAATATAATCAAACAGTCCAAAAAAAAGTAAATTAAATCCCAAACCAAAACGAAAATTGTATGCTCTTGATAGCCTACCGGTTTGCCGCTCCAAACGAAACGCATGTCTCACAATAAAATGCATGTAAGAAATAAAGGCCTGCCTCGATTACAAGCCTGTCCCAAATAAAGGCCTGTGCTTTGCGCAGCCTAAGTAAATAAAAGAACCCAGCCATAATTTGAGGATTCACGGCATTTAAAGATTGTAAAACTTCCAATTCATGGCACGTTTATTATTATTTATTTTTTTAATGCATTCTGCAGAGAAGGGAGACTGAGACTGTTTGGAATGAAAGGGAGAAAACAGTAGGCCTACAGAGTATCGCTCATACAGTATACATTTTTTTTGACGACGTAGGCTAGTTAAGGCGGCAGGTGTGTGTTGCTCAGGCGGCCACCTTAGCTGCAAAGTGCTGCGGGAAACCCTGCTGTATGTGTCTTTATGTATCTGTACGTTTGTGTGTCTGTGTCTGTCTGTCTGTAAAGATGTGTTTAACTGTCAACATCATGCCTGTCTCTCCCCTCAGTGTGTTCGACACGTGCAGAGAGCAGGGAGTGGACCTTGAGTCCCTGGAGAGGAACTGCAGGTTTGATGTGTGTGTAACGGATGTTCCGGAGCTGGCCTGTTCCATGGTGGCGCAGGCTGCAGAGGAGTGTCTGAAAGTGGGCGTCTGTGTGGCATGGCACCACCTGACCAACGGCATCTGCAGTAAGTGGTAGAGATGCACCGATATGGAATTTTAGGGCCGATAACGATAACCGATATTTATTGGTTTGTTGTGGCCGATACCGATACGATAACCGATAATATTACTCTTGAAAAAAAATTGTGAAAAGTGATTTGGGGAAAGCATTTAATAAGCATAAAATTATTGCAGTAATTTTACCTACCACCAAATGATGGACAGAACTCATAATAATCCTCAATAGTACAGCAGTCAACATAACAGTAGCCTAGCCCTACAGTATGTGTGGCTCCTTTAAGTGAACCTGACGTCAGTGAATTGCGAGTGAGTGGCTAGAGAGTATGAATCGACATACTCTTATTATGATGAATAAACACTCATAAACGGCTCAGCTGGGAATAAGCTACAGTATAGCGACCAAATCAGAGTATGTGAGGGAAACTTAGGTTTAGTTTCAACTGCGGGTAACTGAATAAAGCTGCAACTCCTCAGACTGTATCTTATGTCCGTCTACTCTGTTGCGCACAACCTGCTGCAGCAGAAATGAAAGGGGTTAGCCCCGAAGGTTTTAATAACTTATTATGATGACCTGTCTGGAACTGAAGCAGGAATGGTTAGCATACCGTATTTCTAGGTAATAATACAAAACCCAAGCTAAAGTAATGCAAATATAATACTAAAACACAACTTAGAACTAGGCCTACTTATGTACTTATCCCACTAACGAGTTTGTTTATTTGTTTCCCCGACCAGCGCGGTAAAGTGTTAACACATCAGCACAAGACGACTCTAGATAGGGCTGAGCTCCGCTCTGGTAAGGTTAAATGGCGGATCATTCACGAGAGGATTTTGAGATGCACAGATTCCCAAATGAACGCATATCCACAGATTTTGTTAGAGTGGTGAAATACGTTCACACCGCTGACATTATATTGAGGAAAAAGTATAGCCAACCAAGCTCAAGTAGCTCAGTGTAGCCAGACGGACCTTACGTAGGCCTAAAATAGGACTTAGGAAAATATTGGCGCAAATTATCGGCCAGAATTCTGTTAGCGGACCGATAATAATATTTTCATTTTTTCACTTATCGGCCAATAATATATCGGCCGCCGATATATCGTGCATCCCTAGTAAGTGGTCACACACACACACGCACACGCACACACATGCACACACACGCACACACACACACACAAACACACTTTCTCTCTCTCTCTCTCTCTCTCTCTCTCTCGCACACAAACACTCACACACACACACACACACACATACACTTTCTCTCTCTCTCTCTCTCTCTCTCTCACACACACACACACGCACACAAACACACACACAAACACACACACATGCACTTGCAGTAAGCCATTTGTTAATTATGCCATTTGTTCTGGGCAATAGGCAGAGATTATGTTGTCAAAAAGCAAGTGTACTATATACTTGCATGATAGATCTGAAGTAAAGAAATTGCATATACGTGCATTTCACACTTAAATGTTATATTGCCATTAAACATAGGCCTGCAAGGAAGTTAATATAGAAAATATGTTTTCTATTACTGTAAATTAAATGGACTATAATTGTGTTATAGTGTGCTCATTATGCTGTTTATACTCTATATATAAAAACAAAATATTCATTGGGCTCTATCATGACGGTCTAAAGCTCATCGTCACTCACTAGTCAAAAGCTTATTCAAATTTAGTAGGTTGTCCAGTCCACATTGGGAGTGTTTCGTTATCAAACGTCGAGCGATTGGCGCAACAAGGTGTTCCTAGGTTTCTTAATCAGTCATGGGTGTGTTTGGGGCGTAACATCATTTAAATCAATGAGAATGACATCTGTCATTCCCTTTAACGCGCAAAGCGCGATGTCAAAGAATGCATCGGTATTTTAACAGTCAATGGCGCATTTGAAGGAGTCTGCTTGCGAGACCGTATGGAATAGTCATTCCACTAAAGCAGGGGTATTCAATTAATCTTCAGCGAGGTCCAGTTACGGAAAATTTCCTCAAGCAAAGGTCCGGAGCATCATAATGTTTAACGTGCGTGTTTAGGCTATGTATATGTATGTATGTATGTATGTATGTATAATATTAGGATGGATGGATGGAGCCTAGAGATAGATAGATAGATAGATAGATAGATAGATAGATAGGGGGAAAATCAAGAAATAGAAGATTGTAGGCCTAATAGCCTAAAAGGCAACATTCGAAATGAGGAGAAATAAGGCAAGATAAGTAGCCTAATTGGTGAGAAAAACTGAGTAGCCTTGGCTACTTTTTAAAATCTTAACGTGAACTTAAAATAAAATTTGAGCTGAGACAAGGATGGATATTCCACAGCTGGTTCCTTCAACCCATTAATCAGCAAGTTTAATTTAATTGTTTAAGTTATTTTTATGTTGACCCGAAATCCTGGAAACCCAGGAATATCACGTTGTTGGGCAGTGAATGCATGTAGGCTTAACTAGATTGTGGTGGATCAATCATATTGCCTTCTTAAATCGTAAAATATTCTGTGGTCTCAGTTCACTGTTGAATGGGCCTAGCCTACCCTATGCTTGCTCAAAATATATGCTTTGTCTAGTAGAGGTGCTTGGCGCTTAAAATCGCCTGTCTCAGAATATATAGAAGAGGTCCAGGGCAATTCCGCGCAAAACTGTCACATCCATATTTAGTTGGCGGTACGGACGTGACAGTTTTGCGTGGTATTGCCCCCGTATCGTTATATAAAGCTCTGTTCTCGCTTACTAGCTTTCTCCTCTGTGAGCAATCGATGATTTGAAAATAACTTACTTATCGTTAACTTAGATATCCATCTGATTGTTTCTCGTCCCGTCTCCTCTCCTTGCTCGTTTCAGGCTATCAGTCTCTTCTCCATAGTAGGCTACTTTAATCACTGACTCGACTTAATCAGAATTCACAGATTTCACTGGCTGAGTAGCAGCAAGCGAAATTATGGTTCCTGAAGCTCCTGAAGTAAATGCTGTTATCCTTACCAACGAAACATTTAGCGCAGCTTTGAAATCTTACGTGAAAATCTAAATTAGGCTATATGGTCTGGGGCCGGATAGGATCACGTCACGGTCCGGACTCGGACCGCGGTCCGCCATTTGGTGATGGCTGCACTAAAGCTTTTTTTGCTTTACTAAAACTTATAGCATAGCCTTTACGCGTTTGCACTCGTCTATTATTTGAACTCATTGGCAAAGTGAAACTAACTTCACCATGGTGTCAGTCAACTACAAGACAGTTATACGCAGTAAGTTACTTTCACTATTGACTGACAATGGGTTACCATTGAAAACATAGGCTGGAAAAAGCAACACAACCCTAATATTTTTCGAATGACTGAATAAAACAACGTTTATCCTGCAGAGGAGTTGCTTATATCTCGTGATGGTGCGTCTTCATCTGTGCTCTTGCCTAATCACTTTTAGCCGTCATTACCAATTTGCATGCATTGTGAGATGTATTTAATAATATCTTTATTTATCTTATCTTTATATATCCCATTGTAGCCTAATCGTGTAATTTCTAATTGCTGGTGCGCGTTCATGGAGGATAGAAGGATGGTGCATTGTGCACCCGCCAATATGACTGTTGACAATGCGCTTTTAAAATAAGCCATAGGGCTGTATTTTGGGACACCAGCACATGGCGTACAGTTCGTTTTTCAGTCGCGCGAAGTTGAATTCGTTATTTTGCACCTTTATTTTTTAAGCATTGCGCCCAGGGGTGTGGCAATTAACAACCTAGGGAGGGACCTAGCGCAATGTCTAAAAATCGCTATCATACACCACCTAAACCCGGTCAGAAGTCAATGGCGAGTTGTTCATATGCTATTTTAAGAGCGCATGTCAACAGTCATATTGGCAGGTGCACGCACCATCCTTCTATCATTCATGAACGCACACCAGCGCACGTCCATGCAAAGCATTACAAATTGCACGATTACAATGGGAAACATAATTAGAATAAAGATATTATGAAATACTGTACATCTAGTTATTCACCATCATTTGCAAATTGGTAATGACGGTTAAAAGTGATTAGGGGAGAGGCGAGAGACACGTAAGGAGCACAGCCGAAGACGCAGTGTCACGAGATATAAGCAACTCCTCTGCAGGATAAATGTTGTTTTATTCAGTCATTTGAGCAACATTAGGGTAAGTGTTGCTTTTTCCAGCCTATGTTTTCGATTGTCAGTCAATAGTGAAAGTAACTGCATATAACTGTCTTGTCGTTGACTGACTCCTTGGTGAAGTTAGTTTCACTTTGCCAATGAGTTCAAATAATAGACGAGTGCAAATGCGTGAAGGCTATGCTAGGTTTTAGTAAAGCATGGTTTAAGAATGACTATTCCATACGGTCTCGCAAGCAGCCTCCTTCAAATGCGCCGTTGAATGCCAAAATACCGATGCATTTATTTGACATATTGCCCGTTGCGCCGTTAAAGGGAATGACAGATGTCATTCTCATTGGTTTAAAATGATGTTACGCCCCAAACACACCCATATGACTGATTAAAAGACCTAGGAACACCTTGTTACGCCATGCGCTCCACTTTTGAGAACCAAACCCCTCCCAATGTGAACTGGACATCCTACTAAATTTGAATAGACTTTTGACGAGTGACGATGCACTTTAGAATGTCATGATAGGGCCCATAGACTTCTGACCAGGTTTCTCTTGGTCAGTGGCGTAATGCGTTTTAGGTGGTGTACAATAGCGATTTTTAGACAATGCGCCAGGCCACTCCCTAGGTTGTTAATTGCCACACCCCTGGGCGCATTGTTTAAAAAATAAACGTGCAAAATAAGAAAATAAACTTTGCGCCGGGTGGAAAACGTGTTTCGCAATAAGTGTGTTGCAGAATTGCAAACAAAGTGCAAAGTAGAAAATCTGTTGAAGCTGTGGTTCCACAGTAAGGCTGGGACAACGCGTCGACGTAATCGATGACGTCGACGCAAAAAATACGTCGACGCAAAATATGACACAGTGGGCTAAATTGCTATTTAATCCGCTTAGCATCGTTGCCGTACCATGCTGCGCAAATTTGTTCAAAACTGCTGCATTAAAGTAAACTAAGTAAACTATGCTAAGGTCTTATGACAACTTGGTACATTGAGGAGACTAAACTAAGTTAAGTTACAGTATGCAATCAAGCAGTATCTCAAAGCTAACCTTAGAATACTGTTTGGATGTCAAGCTTAGCATGCTTACTTACAGCTGCTTGTATTCGTTACTCATGCAGGGCTCATTTTATTGACTCTGAATGTTTGCAAAATCCCGATGTAAATGAAAAAGTGTTTTCCAAGACTCAAAAGTGCTTGTCCCAAGGAGAAGTACGAACCGTTATTTGAACTAACTACGTTATGAATGAGAAGCCCCTGGCTGCATACTTGTTATGAATAGACCTCTGAAGTTCGCCTACAAAAAAGAACCAAAACGGCCATCTTTTCCCATATAAGGAGATCCGGTTGTTAATTGAAGCTAACTACCTATGGCAAGTTGCATTGCAAGTTAGCTCTGGGGTAGCAAAAATCTAAGTGTGCCGCTTTCACGTACCGGAGATCACAGTATCCACTCGAAGGCAGAGGACAAAAGTGTGTTCAGGAAAACGTCTGCATTTCAGACTTTTTCATCCCCGCGAGAGTTTAACAGGTGCGATAAATCAAAATCCCCATGTTATTTTCCCATAGGAAAAATTGCCAGATACCGGATGTCAAAGATGGCAGCTTTTTTGTAGGCGAACTTCAGAGGTCTATTGCATCCACACATCAGCAGCCATTTAACTGTGTTAATGTTAATTGCAAGGATTCCCTCTTAAAGTGACAGGCACTCAATTAGACCTATACACTACTAGCTAGGATGCAATTCATGAAAATTGGGCACTTCTGGACAAGTTTTTGATTTTTGGCAGGGTGTTAGGTATAGGCCTAAGCTTTTCAAAAATCCATGGATACAAGTTGGGGTGGCTCCCCTAGTGGCAGTTATCCATAAAATCCAAAATGGCCACTGCTCAAAAGAGAAAAGGTTATATCTCAGCTTCCTTTAGTCTTAAATTGTTGTATAAAGTATTTTCTCTACTTTGTTTGATACAAGGAATCCAATTTTGGTATGTTCTTATTTTAAGTCCATTTCCATGTACAATTTATTATCATAGTCATATTTAGCTCAAATAAACTGTCAATATCTCTGAAAAAGTCACATTGAAATATTACTCAGGGCCCTACACCCATATTTTTACCTCCAAGGGATGCTTTTCTTTGTTGATTAGACAGGTCACTATTACTAATATATAACACATATACTAACATATAATATGTTGTGACCAAAATGACCATTGAGGCTTTAAATAAACACAAAACACAGAACTATGCCACAGTGAAAAGTTATAATAGGCTTTTCACCATGTTAAGGATCAATATTACATTTTAGTCAAACTACACAAAAAAAAAAACAATACATACTTAAACAACATTTGTTTATTCAAAGATTTTTTGTTTCACTCTTCATCATTATTAGTACAGCCTCCCTCACACTTGCACAATGTGGTACAGCGAAGTCCAGCTCGGTGGCACTTACAGTTGCTCTTACAGGCAACCACACAGCCACAGTTGAGGAGGAGTGAGCATCCCTTGCTGACATGTCCAATATGGCACCCAGACTTTGGTTCTGTCATTCCATTCCCAACCCCACTCACTGGGGTCTGGAATCTCTGGAGTTTTGGAGAGGGACTGCTTCCAGACAAAAGCTGCAGTGTGCAGGGCACGCTTCCCATGCTGGAATAAGGCATGCTGGGTCGGGGGGATTGAATCCAGGGACTTGAGGCCATGAGTGAAAAGAAGCTTCCGGGCTTCATTGACTGACTCGACACAGCAGTTCTTACTATACATAAGTACAGTCCAGCGAGAACTCGCATGTGCACTGATTCCAGTGTGAGGCTGGTTGGGTCTTGGGTGATCACAATGAGGATATCGGTGACTTCTGGGTAAGCTGCCCACGCATTCTATGCAGTTTTTTTGCCAATTCCATAGATTGCTGATACAACGTCACATCCTGTGAACGCGTGGAAGAGGGGCAGTGCTTGGCATTTTTGAGGTCCCAGCAGTTCTGTGATGTGGTGGATTGGAATATCTTTATATGCCTTCCCTGATCCGAATCCAATCCACAGCTCTGACAGACCTAACTCATGGAACAGATTGATGGCCAGCACAACCATATCACTATCTACTGTCCTTAGGTAAGCTTTGGTGTGACCCTGTTCGGCAGCATGACATAAATGTAGCATCATTCGTGTGTCTGCTTCCTCTTGCTGACATGGTGACAATGCTTCTAGATCAGTAGGTTTGTTGCTCAGGACCAAGTTAGCCTTTGTTGTAAGGAGGTAGTAATTTGAGCCAGCTGTGGTCTTCTGAAGTTCGTCACTAATGTACTGAAACAGCTCATCTTTTTTTTGACTGTCCTTGAGGAACTTCTGCCATTGAGCTCCCTTTGGTAGTGGTATCTTAGCGGAGACCCTGCTGTCCCACCACGCTTAACACGAGTCTGGGATTTGAGACTTGCCTCTATATACTTGTCCCAGACTGCATCCACTCTTGTCGTCCTGTCAGTCATTAAGCTGTGTAAGTATGGCATCAAGTCCATCTGAGTGTACTCTCCAAACACTCTGGCACACTGGGTTTTGATGATGTGTATTACTGCTGCCATATCAAGCACGACCACAGAAGCTTCTTTGGCTGATGGAGAGGGGCCAGGACCTGAATGAATGAATGAGTTTATTTCAACCAGCAGCAGCAGATCATACAAATGAACGGAAGATTTTAAATAAAGACTTGCTGATTGAAAATGGTTACGACAGAAGTAGAGCTTAAAGGTGCCGAACCCTTGTTGTGGCTTTTTCTATTCTGTCCCTTACAAACTCTGTGAACATGGCTTTGCCAATGTTAGGAGCTTCCCTGAGGGAATTGGAGATCTCATGGTCAATGACCTCACCAGTGTCTAGGGCAGGGGTGGGCAAACTTTTTGGCTCAAGGGCCACATTGGGTTTTGAAAATTGGCCGGCAGGCCGCACAACAGCCCCCCCCCTGGATGGGACCGGATGTTTGCCCTTGCAAAGATCTTCAATACTGGTGTTGTAGCATCTCTACTAAGCGGCAAGTATGTCAAACGTACACGGTATGCCTACCAGCTTACCCTTGCCTGGCTCCATGTACTCAAAATACATGCATATGAGGAGTACTGCCAAGAGGGCTATGGGCCTCATGAAAGCATGGAGATGTGGGAGAATCGACTCAGGAATAATGCTCCAACAACCTCTTACTGGCTAACAGTTCGAGACTACCTCATGATCAACTGCCGCCTCATGCGTGGTCAGCGAGTGGGGAATTGGCCACTGACCCTGAATGCCCTCGAAGATTTGTGCCCGTGGTTATTTGCCTTTGGGCATACAAATTATGCCCGCTGGATGCCAGTATTCCTGAAGGACATGGCAAACCTGCCAGATACCCATCCAGCAGTCCACGAGGCATTCATGGAGGGGAAGTTTGTGGTCCAACGTGGAGATAAAAAATTCTCCCTTATGGCACTTGATCAGAGCCAGGAACACAGTATCAAGTTTCTGAAGGAGGACAGTGGTTCAAAGGGCCTGTATGCCCAGCAGGAGGAGAAGGAGATAAACGAGCTCTCAAAACCGGAAGTCCTACGGGCCATTGATGAGTTTGAGGTTGCCTGTTTCTCTGCCTCAAGTGAGAAGGAAAGTCTGGAACATCCAGAGTCCTCAGCTGCTGAACAGAAAAAGTTCCTCAATCATCTGAAAGAACTATGCAATCTTGCAAAGGAAGATAAAATAGTCAATCCCTTCAAAGAAATGGGTACAGAGCTCATCACCCTAGACCAGGGGTGGGCAAACTGCGGCCCGCGGCCCGGATCCGGCCCGCCAAACACTTTCATCCGGCCCGCCGAGCATTTCATTTAGTTATCAGGCTGCTCGCTATTTTTTTCCTGCGATAGAGACGACGCTGGTTAGCTTTACTGCAAACTGCTTTTCACTCTCCTTAGATAACGTTTACAATGTCAATGTCAAAACATCATGTTAAATAGAGATAACATCATGTTAAACTAAGTTAACTCTTAGTTATCTCCTTTGCAGCAGATCTAACGTGAACATGCAATCCATTTAGGCTAATTGGGATTAGCATAAAATTAGCCCCCACCCCCCCCCCAAGATACACGCATAAAAAAATACATTTGTTTTAAAATATTAATTGCTTAAAAATACTGCTAATTTTATGCTAATCCCAATTAGCCTAAATGGATTGCATGTTCACGTTAGATCTGCTGCAAAGGAGATAACTAAGAGTTAACTTAGTTTAACATGATGTTATCTCTATTTAACATGATGTTTTGACATTGACATTGTAAACATTATCTAAGGAGAGTGAAAAGCAGTTTGCAGTAAAGCTAACCAACGTCGTCTCTATCGCAGGAAAAAAATAGCGAGCAGCCTGATAACTAAATGAAATGCTCGGCGGGCCGGATGAAAGTGTTTGGCGGGCCGGATCCGGGCTATCTGGCAGGTTTGCCATGTCCTTCAGGAATACTGGCATCCAGCGGGCATAATTTGTATGCCCAAAGGCAAATAACCACGGGCACAAATCTTCGAGGGCATTCAGGGTCAGTGGCCAATTCCCCACTCGCTGACCACGCATGAAGCGGCAGTTGATCATGAGGTAGTCTCGAACTGTTAGCCAGTAAGAGGTTGTTGGAGTATTATTCCTGAGTCGATTCTCCCACATCTCCATGCTTTCATGAGGCCCATAGCCCTCTTGGCAGTACTCCTCATATGCATGTATTTTGAGTACATGGAGCCAGGCAAGGGTAAGCTGGTAGGCATACCGTGTACGTTTGACATACTTGCCGCTTAGTAGAGATGCTGCAACACCAGTATTGAAGATCTTTGCAAGGGCAAACATCCGGTCCCATCCAGAGCCAGCTAACAGCTTACCTCCACACTCTTGGGACATCATCTCAATATGAAGGAATCCCATGAAGCACACCATTTTTGATTCGCCAACCTCGTCAGGGAACTTCCATTGGCATTTTTTCTGTTGCGTATACAGAGGGCAGTCAGCCACTATGACTGGAACCTGACCAGGATTCACAAACTCGGTTGCCTTCATGACCACAAGCATTGAGTGTTTCTGCATGGCCATAGATGAGGCCTTCTCATAAAAAACAGGGAAAACACCAACTGTGGCCCTTGGCCTGACATCTTCTTTGCGTTGGCCATGAGAGAAGAATACAGAGTAGGTCACTGGTGTGTCTTGAGGTATTCCATCTTTTTCTATCAGAACCGTTTGGAGATGGTCTAGCCATGCTTGGTCAGGCACTCCTGCTCGAGTGTTCTCAGTGAAAGCTGGTCTGGCTGTTCCATCTGAAATTGATGAAAGCTTGATTTCCTCAGCATATTCAGCGATGTACGGCACAATGGCAAAGTCATCTGGAAGCTTGATAGAGGTGCCTTCAGAACCTTCAAGGGTTAGAGGAGGAGGGTCTACCCCCATGTTGTCATGAGTGAGATGGTTGGTTAGGGATATAGCAGTGCCATGGAGCTCAAATCGACCAGACTCATCAATATTATCAACTCCACCAGTAGTGAAAACTCCCCGCTTCATGTTTGATGGAACAACAACTCCATCAACTGCAAACTGCCTTGACATGGCACGGGCAAGGCCCTTCCTGACATCCATGACTCATTCATAAGATACTGACATGCCAAGTGCATGGAACTTCTTGATGATGCCTTTATTGCGATCATTTCCATGCAGTTTCAGTCCCACATAGAGTGGAAAGGGTGTCTCTCTCTCCTTCCTCTGATAAAGGGTGAGGGCTTGACTACTTTGCTTTGCAGCATTGCAGCATATCAACTGACTTGAGAGGTTTTGCAACTGGCTCACTTAGACAGGTTGATGTAAAGCAGTGGTTCCCAAACTTTTAACAGGCATGTACCCCCTGAGACATTATGATCTTCCGGAGTACCCCCAACACCACCAATTGTTAACAAGTTTTTTTTTTAAATTGTTTTATTAATATTTATTTTTATCAATTTTGTCGAGAATAGTGAATAGGATCATAAACATATGATACAAATCTTATCAATAGTCAACATATGATAGGCCTACAAATGTGCTGAATATAATGATTTTAAATAGATCTGCACCTAATCTCACACACAATCGTCTTGTTGAATGCAGTGATCTTATCTGCTAGGTGTCTTTGCCTTGTAACTGGAGATTTAACTCATTGAGCTTTCCAAATATATCGCTAAAATAGGCCAGCTTCGTCAAGAAATGTTCATAAGTGAACGTGCTTGCAGATTCAAACATGCGCTCTTCCTCCAAGAAGAGGCGACTCGGAGCTCAAACACGCGACAGCACTTTACCTCGGGAAAGCCTTGCCTCGCTGTGAAACAGTACAGCCTTTTGGTCAGCTCCCATCTCCTCTCAAAGTGCGGAGAATAGATACGCTTTTAAGGGCCGGGTCTTGATGAAATTCACCACTCTCACAACCTCGTTCAAAATCTCATTCAGGTCGGGACTAACTAAGCTGCCTTGACACGAGCGCTTCCCTATGAATAACACAGTGCGTCCATTGCGCATCGGGTGCTACCTGGGCCTAGGCTACAGACAGAGATGTATAGTAACGAAGTAGAACTACTTCGTTACTGTACTTAAGTACTAAAAGGCCGTATCTGTACTCTACTGGAGTATTATTTTTTTCTCCTACTTCCACTTTTACTCAAGTACATATTTTCGTTGAGTTAAATACTTTTACTCCGATATTTTTTTATGTCCTGCATCGTTACTCGTTACCAGTGATGCCAGTAACGCGTTACTTAGTAACGCGTTAGTCTATTTTTACCACTTTTTTCAGTAACGAGTAATCTAACGCGCTACTATTTACAAACCAGTAATCAGATTAAAGTTACTTATCTAAGTTACTGTGCGTTACTATTTTTGTCATGTTCCTTAATAAAAATATATATTCTTTGCTTTCTTCTTGTCTTGGGTATTAATGTCATGTAGAGGCTATGCTCACGTTTTCAGCATGAGGACAATTCACGACACAGCGACACAAACGTAAACAACAATGGAGGGAGAGAGAGAGATGCACATTTCATCAGTGATTACTTTGAGTTTGTGTCAGTTAAACATGACAACATTAAGATACATTGTACATTCTGTGCTGGCGACAAAGTGCTGTCTAGCTAGACATCCCAAGTCTCCCGAAGTTTTGGGAGTCTCCCACATATTGATAGCGGCTTCCTGACGCCCGCAAATTACATAAAATCTCCCGGAACCTAGAGCGAACAAGAGCACGCAAGCCAGACCGGACTTCAAATCAAAGATTCTAGAATCTTTGCTTCAAATCGCGTGTGCATAGCTTAATGCGCACACAACGGAGAGGGAGAGAGAGAGGAGGGGTGCGTTTGTGCCTGAAGCGCATCCAAGACAGAGAGCATCCTGGTCTGTTTTGCTAAATCAACCAATCCGTTTTCAGTGTAAGTGCTTATATCTCTTTTCTCCCAAACATAATTAATCAGTTCAGTGTATCTAGGAACAGAAGTGTCATGGCAGCGTCAGTGCCCCTCAAAAAGGAAGATTTAAGACCCATTTCACATCAGACTACACAAAAGTGTACCCAATTGTCTCAAAAGATTAAAACATAATGATAATCTTGCACACTGCACTGTTTGTAACAGCAACTTTAGCATTGCTCACGGCGGGTTAAATGATTGCAAAAGACTTGTTGAGGTGAGTTTAACAAGTGTAATTTCATTTGCATATTATTCAGGCCTATAGGCTACAAGATGGCTAGTTGCCAAGGCTACATGAAAAAAAATCTACATATTTTACTATAACAGTTTCTATCAGGCCTTCCTTATTTGGTGTACTTAGACATTATTGAACAAACATCTGAATTTCAGTATCTAAGTAGGTTAGGTTGGGATGTCTACTATACATTGCTGTTAAAATGCACTTCCAGTATATTGAGTATTGACAAAACCGTTATCATTTTTATTGGGGGTGTTGTCGGCAGCTGCTGAAAGTAACTAATAAAGTAAAGTAATCAGTAAAGTAACTAAGTTACTTTTTAAAGGAGTAATCAGTAATCAGTAATCAGATTACTTTTTCAAGGTAACTGTGGCAACACTGCTCGTTACAATAAACATGTTACGAATAATTCCAAACCCACATTATCACTCCCAGGGCGGTAGATGGCTCTGTCACAGGTTTGATGAAGCTGGCTCATCGTTGACCGAATAAAGCGATCAAGCAGTGTTATAAAGGACCGCGCGTGCACCCGTTCTGCCTTTCGCGCTGAACCTATATTGAGGACAGTTGCTTTGCTGGCTTGTTTCGAGATGGAAGAATCAGAAACACCGCCTTCAACACCTTCAACTTCGACTGCTCG
Source organism: Alosa pseudoharengus (assembly GCF_046254945.1). Lineage (NCBI taxonomy): Eukaryota > Metazoa > Chordata > Actinopteri > Clupeiformes > Clupeidae > Alosa > Alosa pseudoharengus. The sequence goes on from NW_027468664.1 coordinate 32,914,821, forward strand.
TGGCGGTGAGGGTGAGGAAGAAGACCACCCCTGGCCCTACTTAGAGTCCATGTTTTCACTTGTCGGAGTGAAAGAGAACTCGTATAGAATGAAATGCCTACTCTGCCTCCCGAAGGATTGTGAATTAATGGCCTTCAAAAATTCCCCGTCGAATTTGAAGAAACATATCAAGGTAAGTTACAAAATATTATAATACACAAATGGCACATAAGCTATCAGTAAGCGCTAGCTAGCTAGCCGCTGTTCATGACTGCAGTGTTCACTTACGTTAACTAGCTGGCAATCATAAAGGCTGTGTCACGCTGAATGGTGTTTTTCACCCATTACTATAATGTCAACTTTCTCTTATTTTATGGCATATAGCCTTGCCTTATATAAATCGTAGACCATGTCTCTTTTCGTGCTGCCTAATAACATGCCCCTTTGTATAGTGTAGTTTATAGGATAGGCCTCGATTGATGATGACATAACGAATGCTAGATTATAAACTGATTGTTGCAAAGTTGCTGAGGGTAAACGCAGGGCAGTAGGCCTGTTAATGGATTTTTCTTCATTGTAATGTAGCATCAAGTGAGTTATCCGTTTGCACTACTAGCATGCCCCGACATGCCTTAGTGAACGTCAACCTTGAACCTTATGTTAAGTAAATCCACTGTTGCTATTTGGCTAATGGCTTGTTAGGGCTGTGTTAAGGCTACAGGCATTTTATGATGTATGTAGTGTAGCAGCCTTGGCCAATTTGTGAGACATTTCTCTTCCGACTTTTTATGAAACCAAAGTGCTGACAACAAACAAACAAACAAACCATCTCAATTAGTCTGCATCTCAAGTAGTCTTCACGCACTCCTGTTTCTCATGAAGTTAGACCTACAGGGTTTTGCAAGTAATGTCAGAGTAGAGCAGCAATGAATGATCTTTGGTTATGGGGTTGCTTGTTTTAGTTTTCTGATATAGAATTATAGTGGATAAATCACTTTGATGGAATTAATTTTGCTTTTATCAATAGTGTCAGTTACTACACTCACCTATAATGTTGCTCATGGTATAATTCTGTGAAGGTAAAACTATTTTTGTCTCTTTTCAGAGCAAGCATGACTGCCACTTGAGTAAATACGAGGAACTCACATCTGCGAAGCGAAAGAAGACTTTGATTCCCTCCCCTTCAAGCAGCCTCAAGCAGCCCACATTAATGGGTCACTGGACCACGATGCCCCAGAGATCCATCGACAAGGCAATCATCAAGTATGTTGTCCGAGGACTTCAGCCTTTCAACATTGTAGAGCAAGAAGCTTTCTGTGACTTCGTGTTAGACCTGGTGCCAAATAGCAAAATAATGACAAGAGTCACACTCACATCTATGATTGATGATGCTGCCAAACAGATGAAGATCAAAATGATTGAGGCCATGAAAACTGTTGATCATATTGCAACAACCACTGACTGCTGGTCAGCCAGGCGGCGTAGTTTCATTGGGGTCACGGCTCACTGGGTGGACCCCGAAAGTTTAAAAAGGTGCTCAGTGGCCCTAGCCTGTAGAAGATTAAAAGGCTCTCACACTTTCGACCTTCTGGCAAATGCACTTAATGATATACATGCAGAGTTTGAAATTCGGGGGAAGATAGTCAGAACAACAACGGACAATGGGTCCAACTTCATCAAAGCCTTCAAAGTATTCGGTGAAGATGGAAATAACAATGCTGGTGCTCTAGTTCAGGAGGAAGAGGATGAGGAAGAACTAGCAGACAAAGATGAGGAGGAGGAGGTAGAGTTTGTCGATGTATCTTCACTTTTGGATGAGGATGATGGTTTTGAGTTTCAGCTCCCGAAGCACCAACGTTGTGCATGCCACATTCTTAACCTAATTGCCACTGCCGATGCCAGCAAGGCAGTGTCCAATGACTCGTACAAGAAATTGTACTACTCAACCTTTAGCAAGTGCAATGCGCTTTGGAATAAGTGGTCAAGATCCTCAACAGCAGCTGAAACAGTTGAAGATGCTTGCTCCCTACAGCTTGTGCGACCGAATGCAACAAGGTGGAACTCTGTGTTCATGGCTGTGGAGAGACTGCTCAGGATAGTGAAAGAAAAGGGAGAGGCAGCAATGAGAGTTGTCTGCACAGATCTGAAGGTTCCAATGTAAGTTTAAAAATGTTGCATATGCGTACTTTTTCTGTCAAACTCTATTCTGGTCCATATTGTCTACTTGTATAACACTGAACTGATTGATGAACCAATCCATTGCATGATGATAATCGGATCATGTAGCAATGCTGTATTTTTGTCTCTAAATGTTCTTGTCTTCATCACAGGTTTAATCCAGCAGAACTTGCATTCCTGTCGGAGTATGCTGCTGTCATGACTCCAGTCGCCCAAGCAACAAATATTTTGCAAGCTGAAACAAATGTCCAGATGGGGTGGCTGCTCCCAACCGTCAAGCTCCTGACAATCAAGCTGAACAGGATCAAGCTACCGCTGAAGTACTGCAAGCCGCTTGTGGATGCCTTGCAGGTGGGCATTGAGGATCGCTTTGGCCCTATGATGGAGGACCCAGAGCTGGTGGCAGCTGCCATTCTGCTTCCAAAATTCAAGACAAATTGGACACAGGAAGATGAGACAATCAAAATAGGTAAGAAATAATGGTGTATGGGTGCTTTATGTGTGTATTTGACCAATTTGCAATCACGAGTCTCACATACAGTACCACTCAAAAGTTTGGGTTTACTTTTTTTAACGGAAACACACATGAGCTTGCCCTGCATAGAAAATATAGCAAACATAACTATAAAGGGGCATTATGATGTCAGAAATGATTGTTTTAATGGAAATAATGTCAGAATAGGGGTCTTGAAGGTAGGCTACCAAACCCACATCATACTATACTCTGCGGACAGCACTCTGTTGGGGCCAGTTTCAATTCCTATCCCCCAATCAAAGTGCTGTCCACAAGTTATGGTGTGGGTATGGGAACCTTCCTCCTTAGCCTGGTATGCCAGGCTGTAAATGCTGCAAATGTTGGCTTTTTGTTTAAGAGAATTTGAAGTATAAAGCAGTCATTTCCATTAAAATCATTATCTCTGACAATGTCATGTCAAATCTGTGGTTACTTTCATGACTGGTTGAAACTATTATTATTGTTTATAACATTTCAGGAATGGACTATATCAAACGACGCATTGAAGACCCCTCGTTGCAGTCCGGTGAGGTCAACAGGTCCAGCTCATCTGACGAAGACGACTTCTTTTCCAGCTTGCAGGGTTCAAAGACACAAGAAGGCACCAAACAGTTAGATGCGTACTTGGCCTGTTCAGCTGATAACATGGACTTGCTCAAATCTTTTCCAGCTGTGTGCAAGTTGTCTGTTAAGTTAAACACACCCCTTCCAGCATCAGCAGCCTGCGAGAGGCTTTTTAGTATCGCAGGATTAGTCTTTAGCCCTAGAAGAGCGAGACTAAATGCATCAAATTTTGAGAACCAACTACTTTTGAGAATAAACAAAAGATTTCTGACTTCCTAAATATGACTGCTTTATGCATACCAGTTTAAGAAGGGAAGTTGTGGAGAAAAAAGCACAAGCAGGGAAGAGAGAGGAAGGATGCTTTAAAGGGATAGGGGTCATACCTGATCTGTGTGTTTACAAAGAGTTAAGCCCAGTCTTTTTAGGTGCTGTAATCACTTTTGTTTTTACATATTTGTATGCGGGGGGGGGGGGGGATCTAGCAGTAACACTGCATAATTGATATTTTTTGTTTACAGAGAGTTAAGCTCAGTGTTTAAAGGCGCTTGTGTAGATTCCTTTCCTTGTACTGCTGCTACAGCCAAAATAATTGTGTGTCCTTTAGGCTGAACATTTGAAATAATATAAACAATATGATTCAAACTTTTGACTGTTTTCTTTAATAACTACATTACACAGTACTTGTACTTTTACTTTCAGTACTTGAGTAGTACATTTTAAAATAAACTACTTGCAGTACTTAAGTACAAAACATGTTTAATACTTTAGTACTTCTACTTAAGTATGGCGCTTAAAGAGCACTTCAACTTCTACTCAAGTAATTTTTTTGATAGAGTACTTGTACTTTTACTCAAGTCTTGGTCTCTAGTACTTTATACATGTCTGGCTGCCATAGACTTCCAGTGGAGAAGAATAATAATAAGAAAAGGTACAAACACTATGGGTTGCCGCGCAGCTTCGCTGCTTGGCCCCCAAATAGTAAGAAAACATAGAAACACAATGGGCTGTATTTTGGGTCACCAGCGCATGGCGTAAAGTTCGTTATTCACCGGCGCGAAGTTGAATTCGTTATTTTGCACCTTTATTTTTTAAGCATTGCGCCCAGGGGTGTGGCAATTAACAACCTAGGGAGGGACCTGGCGCATTGTCTAAAAATCGCTATCATACACCACCTAAACCTGGTCAGAAGTCAATGGCGAGTTGTTCATGTGCTATTTTAAGAGCGCATGTAAACAGTCATATTGGCAGGTGCACGCACCATCCTTCTATCATGCACACCAGCGCACGTCCATGCAAAGCATTACAAATTGCACGATTACAATGGTAAACATAATTAGAATAAAGATATTACGAAATACTGTACATCTCATGATGAGTAGTTATTCACCATCATTTGCAAATTGGTAATGACGGTTAAAAGTGATTAGGGGAGAGGCGAGAGACACGTATGGAGCACAGCTGAAGACGCACTGTCACGAGATATAAGCAACTCCTCTGCAGGATAAATGTTGTTTTATTCAGTCATTTGAGCAACATTAGGGTAAGTGTTGCTTTTTCCAGCCTATGTTTTCGATGGTAACCCATTGTCAGTCAATAGTGAAAGTAACTGCATATAACTGTCTTGTCGTTGACTGACTCCTTGGTGAAGTTAGTTTCACTTTGCCAATGAGTTCAAATAATAGACGAGTGCAAATGCGTGAAGGCTATGCTAGGTTTTAGTAAAGCATGGTTTAAGAATGACTATTCCATACGGTCTCCCAAGCAGCCTCCTTCAAATGCGCCGTTGAATGCCAAAATACCGATGCATTTATTTGACATATCGCGCGTTGCGCCGTTAAAGGGAATGACAGATGTCATTCTCATTGGTTTAAAATGATGTTACGCCCCAAACACACCCATATGACTGATTAAAAGACCTAGGAACACCTTGTTACGCCATGCGCTCCACTTTTGAGAACGAAACCCCTCCCAATGTGAACTGGACATCCTACTAAATTTGAATAGACTTTTGACGAGTGACGATCAGTGTTGCCACAGTTACCTTGAAAAAGTAATCTGATTACTGATTACTGATTACTCCATTAAAAAGTAACTTGGTTACTTTACTGATTACTTGATTTTAAAAGTAACTATGTTAGATTACAAGTTACTTTATTAGTTACTTTCAGCAGCTGCCGACAACACCCCCAACGCCTCAACATAAAAATGATAACCGGTTTTTCCAATACTCACTATACTGGAAGTGCATTTTAACAGCAATGTATAGCAGACATCCCAACCTAACCTACTTAGATACTGAAATTCAGATTTTTGTTCAATAATGTCTAAGTACACCAAATAAGGAAGGCCTATTGATAGAAATTGTTATAGTAAAATATGTAGATTTTTTTTCATGTAGCCTTGGCAACTAGCCATCTTGTAGCCTATAGGCCTGAGTAATATGCAAATGAAATTACACTTGTTAAACTCACCTCAACAAGTCTTTTGCAATCATTTAACCCGCCGTGAGCAATGCTAAAGTTGCTGTTACAAACAGTGCAGTGTGCAAGATTATCATTATGTTTTAATCTTTTTAGACAATTGGGTACACTTTTGTGTAGTCTGATGTGAAATGGGTCTTAAATCTTCCTTTTTGAGGGGCACTGACGCTGCCATGACGCTTCTGTTCCTAGATACACTGACTGAACTGATTAATTATGTTTGGGAGAAAAGAGATATAAGCACTTACACTGAAAACGGATTGGTTGATTTAGCAAAACAGACCAGGATGCTCTCTGTCTTGGATGCGCTTCAGGCACAAACGCACCACTCCTCTCCAGTGTTGGGGGTAATGCGTTACAAAAGTAATGTAATTACTGTAATATATTGCTGTTTGCGGTAACGCGGTAATGTAAGGCATTACAAAAACAAATTGGGTAATATTTTACTCGGTACAAACTTCAGTAACGCGCGTTACAATGCAAACACCACTGCGAGAACAACAGAGGAGAAAAAATCCGCGCAAAATAGTAGAACGTTATCTCCTGATACTGGTTGAAGATGGCTGCAGTGGACTCTATTTGCGGGATGGACATAAGCCTATGCTCAGAGACAAGGATATGAAGAACATAATAGTTAGTGCACTTTGTGCGAAACCGAAAGATCTCACTATGCCTCGCGAGTCATTTAATGAAACATCTAAAGTGGTGCCACGCTAATCTTTTTGATTCTTGATTAAACACAAACTTCTAGTGCATGTCAGCTTTGAGCTGTGAACTTGAATTCACAATTGAACTTAAAGAGAATAAAGGGATAGAAATGCAGAAAAAAGATTGTGTAGCCTGGCAGTGCCACCGCTCCCACCACGCGCATCACGCACTTTGCGTAGGGCACCAAAGGACAGAGGGGGCACCCACATGTACCAATGAATAGTAGCTTTACTGCAAACTGCGTTTCACTCTTCATCAATAGCGTTTACAATGTCAAAATGCACTAACACCATGGTACATGCAAGTTTGATACTTTTTGGGTTCTCTCAATCTCCACCACGTAGTGCTAGAATGGAATTGGTGGGTCTTCAATAATTAGTTTTCCAAGCATTTACATGAAGCGCATGATATGCTGAGTTGACAAAAAAATAATCCATTCAGATATAGCTAGGTGGATACCAGGCTCATAATTCACTTTTATTTGCAAAACGAAATGTGAAGCAACATGTTATTGCATACTTTCCAAAGCAATGAAGGCTGCTTAAAACAACTTAACATTGTGCATATTATTGTTAATATTGTGCTATCAATGTAACTCAACAAACAAGGCTTGTAAACAAGAGCTGGCAAAAAGGCATTATGAGAACGTAAAGATCAATACTCTTAAAGTGACAGTGCACCATTTATAAGAAAACAGCATGAATGTTTAAAAACACACAGTAATGGTCTGTAAATAATAGGCCTTTTATTTTACTTTAGGTTTTTGAGTTATCATTTAAATGTCACTCACTCAAATCTACTCACTTAGGGCACCAAAATGGTCAGTAGACCACCATCTTGACATGTCTTTATTAAAGGAACCGTATGTAAGAAATGTATTTAAATTAATCATAAATGGCCCTGATATGTCACTAGACATTAAGAAATCATGTTATTTCAAATACTTATATCACTGACAACAGTAGTCTGGCCAAGATATTGTCATTTAAAAAGTGGAGTTGCAGCCCTCAACTGATATTGATGTTGTCATGTTGTGTTTTGGCCACCCTCCACCTATCTACTAATCACAAAGTCAGTAGTGTTTCGGCATCCGTGTTGCCAGCTCTGCCAGTCAGAGGGGAGGGGAAGGGGATACATCGCTCTACAGTAGTTTGAAAGTGATTGCAGGACCAGTTTTGGCCACAATCTTACATACAGTTTCTTTAAGCTTTGATTTTCAATATAGTAGGCTCTCTATTGATTTTAATGAGCTACAGTTAGAGTTACAGTATTTATATCACAATTTACCAGACTTTGACCTTTTGTCGGTTTTTAACAAAATTCTGACTATGATTGAGCGTAATAAACTGCATTTCGAATGGCAAATCCATATTTCCAGATATTTTGGTGAAAGTAACTTAAAAGTAATGCAATAGTAGTGTAATGCCTTACAATTCAGAGACAGTAATATTATAATGTAACAAATTACTTTGAAATGACAGTAATAAGTAATGCATAATACATTTCGATTTTGAAGTAACTTGCCCAACACTGCTCCTCTCTCTCTCCCTCTCCGATGTGCGCATTAAGCTATGCACACGCGATTTGAAGCAAAGATTCTAGAATCTTTGATTTGAAGTCCGGTCTGGCTTGCGTGCTCTTGTTCGCTCTAGGTTCCGGGAGATTTTATGTAATTTGCGGGCGTCAGGAAGCCGCTATCAATATGTGGGAGACTTGGGATGTCTAGCTAGACAGCACTTTGTCGCCAACACAGAATGTACAATGTACCTTTATGTTGTCATGTTTAGCTGACACAGACTCAAAGTAATGACTGATGAAATGTGCATCTCTCTCTCTCCCTCCATTGTTGTTTTCGTTTGTGTCGCTGCACGTGAATTGTCCTCATGCTGAAAACGTGGGCATAGCCTACATGACATTAATCCCCAAGACAAGAAGAAAGCAAAGAATATATCTTTTTATTAAGGAAAATGACAAAAATAGTAACGCACAGTAACCTAGATAAGTAACTTTAATCTGATTACTGGTTTGTAAATAGTAGCGCGTTAGATTACTCGTTACTGAAAAAAGTGGTAAAAATAGACTAACGCGTTACTAAGTAACGCGTTACTGGCATCACTGGTGACGATGCACTTTAGAATGTCATGATAGGGCCCAATGGGTGCCTTCGCAGCTTGGCCCCCAATAAAACATCTTTCATCTTATTGATTAAATTCAAAGCTAATTTTAATAGACTAGAAATCTAGACGCACCCTAGCGGCAGCAAATATGTTATTGCCTAGTCTGGCTGGATTATACACACGTTTGTGTGACGTCCACAAACGTGTTGCAAACGTGTGTATAATGGCAGAGCCGGCGAAGAAGCAGCGAAAACCCTTGACGGAAGATGCAAAGAAAAGGAAAAGAGCTTCAGACCGAGCGAGGGGGAGTTTCGTAGAGAAAAAGCATCAGGCTTGCCTGGTGTCCCTTTAAAAAGGGTGATTTCCTTTGTTGTACTCGTTCCATACCAGCAGGGGGCAGACTTGTGGTAGCGATTTCCCTGTGGGTTGTTTGAAAATTCTCATAACTCCAGAGACTTCGAACGTATCAAGAAGCTGTTGCCCTGTATCATTCTTCTTTCCTGATTTTCAGGTTGGTAAAGTGTTACACAACACTAAAATAGTATGAAACCATGTTAGAATGTTAGCTAGCTACTCTGGCCAAGTAGTTTTGTGATAAGAAGGTGGTTTTGATTATGTTTGATATCCTGAAACGGAAATGCTAATTCTAAATGATTGGAGCTAGCAAAGGACGTTGATGCATTCACTTTAATAGTACGGATTGCTATCATGGCGCACATGTGTTCTCCCACTTTGTTCTGGAATATGAATGTGTGCCTTGTGGTTAATGTTAGCGCGGCTCGCGCATGAAGCCTTTTGTTAAGCCAACGTGCAAATGTGTATGTTAGTTTATGTTAAGATGGTCAGTAGTTACTGTGGCCATTACATGTATGAAGTTAACTGAACATGAAGTTGTTAATAGTGGCTCTGAGCATTTGATACAGCGAAGTGTTAAATTAGTACTGATTATAATGACATTGTCACATCCTGATCTTAAAAGCCAATGAATGTATTTAGATTTGCAATTGGGTTAATAAGACCATGATTTATGTATCTGATATTAAGCACAGTGTAAAAGGGGGAGACAAAGGAATATGAGAACATGTGTTTAATACTGTATAGAATATATTGCTATGGGATTTTGTATGAAAAATTGCAATTGGAACTCATTCTAATGTGAACATGGATTTAACAGTAAAGATGATTAATGAAACAAATGCACTTACTGAAAGAAAATGTGAAATAAAGATAACTCCAGAGACTTCGAACGTATCAAGAAGCTGTTGTCCTGTCTCATTCTTCTTTCCTGATTTTCAGGAGTTACTATCTGCTAGCACGGTGCCGCTACTGCGGTACCCATTACATTTGCAACAATCTCTAGCGTTTCGTTAGCCTGCCTCTGTGCTGTAAACTGATCCTGCTTCGGTCGGCGGGTAGGATACACCAAACTTGCAAGTGGGATATTCTTCCTACAGGCAGTAGGGGCGGGCGAGAGAGCCTTCATTCGCCCCGTAATGGGTCATTTAACCATATACCGACTTACGAAGATGATTAATTAACACGAAAACGTTGCCTGGTGTCCCTTTAACATAAAAAGTTAACTTAGAACAGTAAACAGTAATAAATATTTTCACTCTAAATATTTGGCCCTGGCACAAATGACCAGCTAACATCATTTCAGTGTAATCCTATCATCAGCACAGAGAAAAGTGTAAACAAGTACTTTATTTCAGTGTAATCCTATCATCAGCACAGAGAAAAGTGTAAACAAGTACTTTATTTCAGTGTAATCCTATAATCAGCACAGGGAAAAGTGTAAACAAGTACTTGTCATCTGAAATCACTCACTCATTCTGCCTGGATTATAATAGCCGACTGATTGCTATGAATAGAGGGAAGATGTGCTAACAATCACGTGTTTTCTTGTGTCAGCAATGGTTCCCCCCACAGACACATGTAGCAATGGGTACCCCCACAGACACATGCAGCAATGGGTACCCCCACAGACACATGCAGCAATGGTTCCCCCCAAAGACACGCAGCTGAACTGCTCATCATAGTTCTTCAGCATGCATGTTACACGGAGAAAGAACAATCCAAAAATAATGAAGCAGCAAAGTTTGTGAAACAAAAAAAAAATTCTGTCACTGCCAGAACTGATAGAGAGAGAGAAAGAGAAGCAGAGAACGTGAGAGAGAGAGAAGCAGAGAGCGTGAGAGTGAGAGAAAGAGAGAAGCAGAGCGCGTGAGAGAGAGAAAGAGAGAAGCAGAGAGCGTGAGAGAGAAAGAGAGAAGCAGAGCGTGTGAGAGAGAGAAAGAGAGAAGCAGAGAGCGTGAGAGAGAAAGAGAGAAGCAGAGTGAGAAAGAGAAGCAGAGAGTGTGTGTGAGAGAAGAGGGCGAAGCCAGAGAGCTGAGTAATATGTAACCTGTTCAATCATCTTGTTTGTCCATGAATGTAAAACACTAAAAAGACTGTAATTTTAAAGCCCATTATAATGTGCCCAGTCTATCATCCAGCATACACACACACACACACAGACTGGCCCCTCATATCCATAACATCTCTTTGCCTTATCATGTCCATGCCTTTCTTGCTGTCTGTCAAGATAAGATGAGTGTTGAGTGTAGGTAACGATGTAACGATTACCGGTATAATGGTAAACCGCGATAAAAATGTTGACTATAATAATTACCGTTTTCATTTCAAACATCATGATTATCACTGTTGATTACCGTGGTGTGGAAACCATGTGTTTAATCCTTCCCAGCTTCATCCGAGCCTGCTTTTGACATACAGTAGGCCTGGTACAATGGAACAAAACTGGTACCCTACTGATTCTGTTGTCTAATTGATGGTTTTAACTGGGATTCGGATTAGGCTACACCTGATTTTACAAGGCGGAACTCTTTCACCGCAAAATGTGCACTGTATCATGTAGCCACTCTGCGTCTTTTTATGTTCACGTCCACATTAAATCCATTCCACTCACGTTATCAGGAGAATACAGTAGCCTAAAGTTTTATTTTGAACGCTTACTTTGGTCTCACTCATTGCATCCAAATAACAGAAATAGCAAACTCCAAGTTATGGTAGGGTAAGCCACTAGAAACTATTTCAGCTTGTGTAGGTCTATCAGTGCTTTCTGAACATATTGAACACACTTCAATATGAAGTGCTAAATGTCAGACTGTGTCAACACAACACTAGTATTTTACATGGATGCTCCAAAAATGCTATTAGTGATCTTCACAGAAGACCTGCTATCAGGAATGCCATTGTCGAGGGTAGGACAAAAGATATTATTGTCCAGCACAACATAAAGAAGCAATTCTTTTTTTTACTGACAGATCTCAGGCTGCAGGCAGTTTCGCTGAATGTACCATAATTTTGGAAGCATGTAGTTATTTGCTGAAGCTTTCAGAAAGATACATGATTCTTTTTGAAAGTTTGAAAGATGTCATTATCAAAAGACTGAAACAGTGGTCCATGTAGCCTAATTGAGGGGCTTACGGTGCTATACTGTGGAAAGTGTGTCTGAATAAAGCCCGCGGGGGCCAGGGCTGGGAAGGGTGGTGGCTGTGTCCACACAGACCTCTACATAACAAGAGGTAAGGTCACCAAGTCCATCTGCACAAATATGATCCACACACACACACACACCACTACTGACCACTACCGCCACACACACACACACCACTACTGACCACTACCCCCCCCCCACACACACACCATGGACAACTGTATTCCCATGCGCACCGGCACGTGAGCTGAGCTGTGAGCGTGTAATTTTGACCCATAGACTAAAGTATCCTAATTGGTGTACGAGGTGAGCAGTTAATTAGTGTTCATTAGCAGGGATGAGCCAGCCATCCGTGCCCTGAACTCCTGCCCCTTCATTTCCCCCAGTTTGGAAACTACTGCTGTGGTACTTCACTGGCACTGCAAACACACTTCCACCAAGATGTTCTGAATGTACACATGGCTTTTCACACTGACTTGTAAGATGAACACAGCCAATAACACAATACTACTACTGCCAGGCAGATTCATGCAGCGTCATGCAACTGACTAGACAAACCATATCGAGTAGCAGTCAGAGACACGTAAACAAGTGTTCCGCAGCCCTTTAAATAACGAGTGGAAGTCACGAGTGTGGCAACACTGAATGCTAACTTTGCAAGATTATTTATGAGCAGAGACGAATCTTAGAATCAGGATTATTGATGTACAGTATCGTTCAAACTTCAGAGATAGAGAGAGGAAGAGAGAGGAAAAAGCAGTTTTACCTGAGTCCACGCAGCCAAGTGTGTGTGTGTGTGTCCTGAGTTCATGCAGCAGAGTGTGTGTGTCCTGAGTCCATGCAGCAAAGTGTGTGTGTGTGTGTCCTGAGTTCATGCAGCAGAGTGTGTGTGTGTCCTGAGTCCACGCAGCAGAGTGTGTGTGTGTGTGTTTGTGTCCTGAGTCCACGCGGCAGTGTGTGTGAGTCTGGAGAACAGAGCTCAGAACTCCAAATGGGACTTTGATCATGGGTAAGTCTTATCTTCCCTTCTGCACACACACACACACATACACAAATGCCTGTGCTCACACACACACACAGACACACACACAACCGTTATAAAATCAGTTCTAATCAGTAACCCATCATGCCATGTGGGGCGTATTGATCTAGTTAGCAGATGACCCCCCAACTGCCCCCCACCCTCCTGATTTGTGCCCCACCCCAACGTGAGCATCACTCAGAATGTGTGTGTGTGTGTGTGTGTGTGAGTGTGGGGGGGGTGCTTTAGTGTGTGTGAGAGTGTGTGTGCGTGGGGGTGCTTTAGTGTTTTAGTGTGTTTGTGAGTGTGTATATGGAATATTCTGTGTTGATTTCTGAAGTTCAGGGGATGTGTGTGTGTGTGTGTGTTGTGTGTGTGTGTGTGTCTTGTGTGTGTGTGTGTGTATGTGTGTGTGTGTTGCTCAGCAGTGGTGTGTTCAGCTGGACTGAGAGCAACCCCTGTGGTTAAACACACCGCACGCTGGGAACTGAATTCACAAAGGGCCTACTAATGAACCTGTGTGTGTGTGTGGGGGGGGGGGGTGGAGATGAAAGAGAGAGAGAATGAGAGAGAGAATAAAAAGAACGAGAAAGAGAGAATGTGTGAATTGATAGAAACAGAAAAAAGTGTGAGTCTGCGAGAGAGAGAGAGAGAGAGAGAGCTGAGACAGAGGGACGCTGAGGGAGAGAGAGAGTATATGAGAGAGAGAAAGTGTGTGTGTGTATGAGAGAGAGTGTGTGTGTGTGAGAGAGAGGATGAGAGAGAGACAGAGTGTGTGTGTGAGAGTGTGTGTGTGTATGAGAGAGAAGTGTTTGTGTGAGAGAGGATGAGGGAGACAGAGAGAGAGTGTGTGAGAGTGTGTGTCCTTGCCCCTACTATCCAAAATGTCATGTTTTTGTCCTCCGGTTCCACTGAAGTCAACATGCTTTTCCTGCTGAAGAAAACTAAACTGATGACCTGTACAGCTCAGTGCTATTTTAAATGAATCAGACAGACCAGCACACTGACACAATAAAAACATATTTTGTATCAGTGAGGTAATGTTTGCTTTCTAGAAAATATTCAGTCCTCAAAAACAGACCTTTAAAGCAACCCGAAACAAGGCAGTTCTTGTACCTTAAAGTCTTCAAACCCATTCTCATGATACTGACTAATAAAGAGAATGATGTCTTTGACATTGTGTGATATTGTAACATTGCTGATCAAGTACTGTAGGACCCTTTTAGTGCGTTTTTGACTGACTGGGCACCATCTTAGCACAAAATGGCGTTGAATATTGACACCAAGGAGCATAGATTCCATTGTGTTCTTTTAAAGGTATACTATGAAGTTTCAGGTATTTTTGACGACTGAGCTCCCCCTAGAGTCGCAATATATTTATATTTTATATTTTACTCTGCCGTTGTAAACAGCCTACTTCTTGTGGCTTGTTCAATGAAAATGCTTTTGTTGTGGAGGTGAAGGATTAACAACAGGCAAAAAGTATGTCCAAAGAGCTATATCTACTGACAAGGTAATGTTTCATGATTCTCGTGAGATGGCTGGTTAGCGACTTGCTACGGCTGTGCTGTGGGCTATACTAATTGAACAATACCCCTATTATACGTTTGTTTACTATCAAATTGGCTTCGTAAGGGTTATATTAAGGTGAAAATCCTGCATAGTGTACCTTTAATAGAACTGATTCCTTACGCGCCCCCCCCCCCCCACACACACACACACACACCCCTATAGAAGCATCAGTTTCTGCCTGTTCACCTTTGACGACTCCTAGTTTCACCACACCCATCAGCCAACTGCTCATGGTTCCATGATAGAAAAGTCCCCATGGATGTCTTACTACTATAAAATACAGAGACTGACGCCTGGAAAACAATAAGACACGGCAACACAATATTTCAAAGTTTATTAAAGGAATCACTCGGTATGTTTGTGTATATTGATATGACAGGGTATGAAAATAGAAAACATCCCATGAAGAACAGTCATGCATTGTACATGTAAGGATTCCATACATGCACATACACATACAAGCTGTACTACAACAAATACAATATGTGATGCCTCACACACACCATCCAGATTATAAAGGGATGGATTTCTGCTGCCTGTTTTATGTCAACATACAGTAAAGATAAACTCAGAGAGGCCTGATGAGAGAGAGAGAAAACGGAAGAGAGAAAGAGACAGAGAGAGAAAACAGGAGAGAGAAAGAAAGAGAAAACAGGAGAGAGAGAAAGAGAGCGAGAGAGAGAGAGCAAGAAATTATGAGAATGGACCATTGACAGAGTGTGTTTACTGTAAACATAAAATCAATCAGCATGGCGGCTCATTTACATGGAGAGAGAAAACATGATTTAGCTGTTGTTTCTTTATGAATCATCTACATTTAGACAAGGCATTGTAGGGTACTTCACACACACTGGTCATTTGAAGAACAAATGAAAGAGCAAAGATAATTGAACCTCCATAAAGTGCAAGATGAAGTGCAAGATGAAGTGCAAGAAATTAACATTCAAACAAAATAGTGAACAAACTAATATGTAGTCCGACCGAAACACCAACAATAATTTAATTGATTATTTAATCGATTGGTAAAAATCAAGGTAAAATTGGTAAAAAATAAGACCACTAACTAAAATATGATCAAAAGCATTGATTGAATTGCTGATTGAGTGCATGGTGCATTAGTGGCTAATTTAGCTGCTAATTCTGCTGCCTGGCTGCTATGGCGCATTAGCAGCTGATTTTCCTGATCGCTCCAGAGGTGGGACACTCCTGCTTCAGAGAGTAAAACTCCTATACTGTATATTATATGTAAAACTCCTATATATCCCATATTTTGTTTCTACTATTCACTAGAAATGAACTGATTCTAATTAGCACTACTCCTCAGCCAGGTTAACCTGACTCTCGCCAGATGAATTTCGTTCCGCCTAGCTCCACTCATCCATCTGGGACCAATCCATTGGAGTGTTGCTTCAGAAGGCTGGGCCTAATCAAAAAAATGCTTGCATATGATTGAATAAGCCACTTGTCCGACATCTATTGACGTGCTACTTCAACCACTCACATCGAAGCCAACCCGTGACGCTGATAACAGTCTCACAGTCGCTTCTACGCTATGTCACATCTATGAAACTCCCGCCCTGTGTCCTGATTGTATCGTAGAGCCAATCTCGTGCTGAAATCACTCTCAATAGGCGTGTTCGACTTGAGGCAGATCTGTGCAGATCTGACTTGATGTGATGCATGCTGGGTTGAACACAATGCATACTGGGATGGACGCAATGCTTGCTGGTTAGAAATTCTGTCCGACTTCTGTCAGCCGGGGAGGGACTTACCACCGTGACACCATGTCACATGACCTTAAAATATCGCGGGAGTCTTAGCCTGCAGACAGATCTTGCAGTTGCCTTCCACGAGCTGCACGAGCTAAAACACGCCCTCATTACGTCAGTTCAAAGACGTGATAGGGCCATTTGGGAGGAATGTCCTCATGACGATTTTGACGGGAGTCTCATGGTGCTTCCTTATGTTGGAATATGCGAAAATAAACAGAAATCAAAGGGATACCTTCTTATACGTGATTTCTGCAACAATGGTAGGCTAGCCTACTGAAAACGTTTGGATATTCTGTCATTTTCTGCTGTTGGTTAAATAGATAGACACACATATAGGGGAAACACTTGATATTGAATTTATGTGCTACAATGCAGGCCTGTTAACTGTATGACAACAGTGGTTTATTTAAACTACATCATAAGAATTTATTTCGTCAGTCATCATGCTCATTTTAATGAGTAAGAATAAAAGTTCTGCTGTGTTTATTGCAAACAACATTCCGCGATATCTCCCGCGATGTCTCCCGCGAGTCACGTCAGGCAGACTGTAGCCTTTCTGTCCGGGATGAGCTGCCCTCTGTTGTAGCTCCTCCCGGCTAGCCTCTGAAGATCACGTTTACGTAGAAAGCCAGACCAAGTCAGATCTGCCTCAAGTCGAACACGCCTAATGGACGAGGTCCTAGATGGATGTGAGTGAAGCTAGGCGGAGCTAAGCGGAATGAAATTCATCTGGCAAGAGTCAGGTTACAGCCAGGTAAGTCAGCTAATTAATGAAATTACCTGTGTTAGGTGCACAGGTAGAACCAACACATGGTAAGTCGTTTACTTTCTGAAGCCAGCGTTTTCCACCTCTAGTTTGAAGCCTGTGGCTCAGGTGTGCTCAGGTGTGAAGCACAGTGGCAGGAAGTGATGTGTCTGTAGCGGAATGGTGTAGGTGTGTGTCCGTTACACGTCAGGTAGACGACACGCTCATCCCACAAGACCTCTTGACACAGAGGACACACCCCCTCCACCTGCAGGACTCCGCCCTCCACAATCCACCTGGGGATGGAGAGATGGTCGGTCAGCTTACCTGGCCTCAGGTGACCACAGGTGAGACACACACCATCTAAACTCTCCCACACACACACGCACACATACACACACACACACACACACACAAATACACACTCACATAATCTTACACACACACACACACACACACAGACACTCACAAAAACTCACCTAGAGCGGGAGTCACACTGTCCCTCACAGGTGGGCAGCTGCACGGAGGCGAAGCAGGAGCCAACCGTCAGGTTCACCCAGGCGAGTCTCAGGCCACAGGTGTGGTTACCTGGGGGACAAGAGATGGAGTGGAGTCTCCTGAGGTGCCATTCCAAATGTAACCAATAGGGGGAGTCATAGCACAATCAGCAGCTGTCTGCCTGGAAAAGATCCCATTGATGTCTGCCTCTGAATCTCCCATTTTATGACTTCCAGGGGCATAACCAGTACTGAAACTACACTTAAATTGGGGCATTAAACTCTTACCCAATTGTTTCAGAAATGCAGCACACACATTTATTGTAAACAAAGGTTTTAAATGCAGCTGTTTACTCAATGCCAAAGGTTTGTCTGAGAGTTATAACGCAAGCAGCGGTGGTAGCATAGTGGATAAGGAACTGGGCTAGCATAGGCTAGCATGCAAAGGGTAGAATAGTGGATATGGAGCTGGGCTAGCATAGGCTAGCATGCAGAGGGTAGAATAGTGGATATGGAGCTGGGCTAGCATAGGCTAGCATGCAGAGGGTAGAATAGGGGATAAGGAACTGGGCTAGCATAGGCTAGCATGCAGAGGGTAGAATAGTGGATAAGGAACTGGGCTAGCATAGGCTAGCATGCAGAGGGTAGAATAGTGGATATGGAGCTGGGCTAGCATGCAGAGGGTAGAATAGTGGATATGGAGCTGGGCTAGCATGCAGAAGGTAGCATAGTGGATAAGGAGCTGGGATAGCATGCAGAAATTAGCATAGTGGATAAGGAGCCGGGCTAGCATTCAGAAGGTAGCATAGTGGATAAGGAGCTGGGCTAGCATGGGCTAGCATCCAGAAGGTAGCATAGTGGATAACGACCTGGGCTAGCATGGGCTAGCATCCAGAAGGTAGCATAGTGGATAAGGAGCTGGGTTAGCATGGGCTAGCATCCAGAAGGTAGCATAGTGGATAAGGAGCTGGGCTAGCATGCAGAAGGTAGCATAGTGGATAAGGAGCTGAGCTAGCATGCAGATGGTAGCATAGTGGATAAGGAGCTGGGCTAGCATGCAGAAGGTAGCATAGTGGATAAGGAGCTGAGCTAGCATGCAGATGGTAGCATAGTGGATAAGGAGCTGGGCTAGCATGCAGAGCATAGTGGATAAGGTACTGGGCTAGCATGCAGACGGTAGCATAGTGGATAAGGAGCTGGGCTAGCATGCAGACAGTAGCATAGTGGATAAGGAGCTGGGCTAGCATGCAGATGCTAAAAAAGGTGGTGTGTGTCTGTGTGGTCAAAAAACCCATATTAAGGCTCCTATCGGGTTGTGTTTGTGTGTTGGCCTCTACTTACACAAATAACAGCAGTGGTGCTCATCCCAGATACGAAGGTCCTGCAGACACACACACACACACACATGAAAACAAAAACCTCTATAGACACAAACCTATGCAGCACATGCATCATAAAGAGGGATGTTGTGAAGGAGGTTGCACAGGGTTGCCAACTCTCACGCATCTGGCGTGACACTCACGCTTTCAGCACCAATCTCACGCTCTCACGCACACTCAAGAAATGTCACGCCAAATCCATTCTTTTTAGTGGGTTTGATCCAGCAAGACCACTATTGTTCTTCTTAAGTTTTCTTATTAGTGGGTTTGATCCAGCAAGCCCACTATTGTTCTTCTTAAGTTTTCTTATTATTAGTGGGTTTGATCCAGCAAGCCCACTATTGTTCTTCTTAAGTTTTCTTATTAGTGGGTTTGATCCAGCAAGACCACTATTGTTCTTCTTAAGTTTTCTTATTAGTGGGTTTGATCCAGCAAGACCACTATTGTTCTTCTTAAGTTTTCTTATTATTATTAGTGGGTTTGATCCAGCAAGCCCACTATTGTTCTTCTTAAGTTTACTTATTATTATATCTTCCTATTCACCCACTTTTTGGCCGAACTACTGCTCCTAGACCGTTTGAGCTATCGACGCGGTTCGAACTCCAAAAATTCAGGCCCGAACCGGTGTAACTTGCTTGTTGATTTCGTGTCGCTGGCCCTTGTCGTTTTCGCGGTATTCCCGTTTTTCTGCGTTTTTTGGGCCCATTGAAATGAATGGCGGAATGTTCAGAATTCAAATTTCGATTGTGACATCACAGCTCTAATTGCTTAAGCTTGCACCTGGAAGAGTTCTAAGCCACCTGGCAGAGCTCTAATGGGCTGGGCTGGGCTGTCTGTGTATATGAAGGTGTGTGCATGTAACTTTTGACCCGTATGTCCGATTTTCATAAATGAGGTACCGTTGGAATCCTTGGATAAGGCCGAGTTCCATGCCCCTGATCAAACCCACTCTTGCAGTTCCTCGGAACCGCAATTCTAGTTAGTGGGTTTGATCCTGCAAGCCCACTATTGTTCTTCTTAAGTTTTCTTATTATTAGTGGGTTTGATCCAGCAAGCCCACTATTGTTCTTCTTAAGTTTACTTTATTTATTTATTATTCCTGTTCACCCACTTTTTGGCCGAACTACTGCTCCTAGACCGTTTGAGCTATCGACGCAGTTCGAACTCCAAAAATTCAGGCCCGAACCGGTGTAACTTGCTTGTTAATTTCGTGTCGCTGGCCCTTGTCGTTTTCGCGGTATTCCCGTTTTTCTGCGTTTTTTGGGCCCATTGAAATGAATGGCGGAATGTTCAGAATTCAAATTTCGATTGTGACATCACAGCTCTAATTGCTTAAGCTTGCACCTGGAAGAGTTCTAAGCCACCTGGCAGAGCTCTAATGGGCTGGGCTGGGCTGTCTGTGTATATGAAGGTGTGTGCATGTAACTTTTGACCAGTATGTCCGATTTTCATGAATGAGGTACCGTTGGAATCCTCGAATGAAGCCCAGTTCAATGCCTTGCCAGCACTAAGTGTAAAGGTAATGTAAAAAAAGATCTTTTTTTTAAAGCCAAACCATGTTGATACAGGTCATTAAAAAAAATATATATATATTTTCCAAATCCATTCAGCCCAGTTGTCTCCTCTTTTTTTTAAAGCCAAACCATGTTCATATAGGTCATTAAAAAAATAAATAAATAAAGTATTTTCCAAATCCATTCAGCCCAGTTCTATGCCCAGCTAGCTCCATTCAAACACAGTCATGTGTACAGTTGTATAGATTATTACATTGAGAAACACGCATTCATACAGACACTATGCACATCCACGCATCACTATTCAAGTTAAGTTACTCATTATTGCCCGGCAAGAAGTCGACACTCAATTCAATTGTCCTGCCACGATCTGTGGAGCTTACAGACAACGTTATATTACTATAGGTTCTGTATGCTATTTAAAGCCGACCTAACGATGAGTCCCTTTAAGACGGTGTGTTGCAATGCATTCTGGGTGCTGTGCTGTGATTCGACGGCTCGTCACCTGACCCACCAAACAACAACTCTCTGGGATGTGGCAAATATCGCGTAAAAACCTTGTTGCCGGAACAACAGGGAAAAGGCAACAGGATAGCAGCACGAAAGATACACAGGATAACGTTACACACGGAATTTTGATGGACGTCCTTATCAGTCTATGGTCTAACTTATAAACGTGTCGGGTCAACGTCAACGATAAGTAAGTTAGGCTAACGTAAACGTTAGCTATTTGCTGTTGTCATATGCTAGTGCTATATGCTTTAGGCTACGTGATGGCCATTTATCACACTAATTTTAGGTACTACTTTTACGAGGTCTGTAGTTCTGTCAAAATGTATCTTATCGTTGAACAGACTACAAGGTTATCTTCCTTAGACTTCGTAGATGTAGTTACTACAATTTGGAAGCGAATTTCGAAGTGTAAATATGGTTTTAGTGTGTAAACAGACCAACCGCGATTTTGCAATGATGTTAATGGAGCCTTTTATGTAGGGCTTCTAGGCTACTTTCACGAAGTCTGTAGTTCTGTCAAAATGTATCTTATCTGTGAACATACTACATTATTATCTTCCTTAGACTTCGTAGATGTAGTTACTACAATTTGGAAGCGAATTTCGAAGTGTAAATATGGTTTTAGTGTGTAAACAGACCAACCGCGATTTTGCAATGAAGTTAATGGAGCCTTTTATGTAGGGCTTCCAGGCTACTTTCACGAAGTCTGTAGTTCTGTCAAAATGTATCTTATCTGTGAACATACTACATGATTATCTTCCTTAGACTTCGTAGATGTAGTTACTACAATTTGGAAGCGAATTTCGAAGTGTAAATATGGTTTTAGTGTGTAAACAGACCAACCGCGATTTTGCAATGAAGTTAATGGAGCCTTTTATGTAGGGCTTCCAGGCTACTTTCACGAAGTCTGTAGTTCTGTCAAAATGTATCTTATCTGTGAACATACTACATGATTATCTTCCTTAGACTTCGTAGATGTAGTTACTACAATTTGGAAGCGAATTTCAAAGTGTAAATATGGTTTTAGTGTGTAAACAGACCAACCGCGATTTTGCAATGAAGTGAATATGGAGCCTTTTATGTAGGACTACTAGGCTACTTTCACGAAGTCTGTAGTTCTGTCAAAATTGATCTTATCTATGAACAGACTACATGGTTATCTTCTTTAGACTTTGTAGATGTAGTTATTACAGTTTGGAAGCGAAATTCGAAGTGCAAATATGGTTTAAATGTGTAAACAAGACGCCTGATGTTTAATATATGTTAATGAATGGACACAGTATTATTGTGTACAGTAATGGGCTATCAGTAGTATGTAAACAGTTCATGTGTTATGTGATTTACATAAACTAACAACAGAAATGTTAAAAGCTGGTATTGTGTTTCCTGAATTCTTACATTCAGGCATTCAAATGAAATGTAATTAAATAGCATATCAATCATGCAACAATGCAAAAACAATGAAACTAGTGTAGGCCTAATTATATTTTACATTAGTAAAGCAGTACTCTGATGTGCATGCTTTCACAAACTTTTGTAAACAATCTTAGCACTTTAAACATTGACTGTTTTGAAGTGCATGTAGGCAATATAGTATAAAAATAATAATTGTGATATCATTACAATTTGATAGGGGTTGGGAGGAGGGGGTGGGTTCATGTAGGTGGGCCCTATGACCCCAAAGTATGCCTTGACTGGGCCTCAGGTCAAAGAAGTTTGAGAAATGCTGATGTAGACAACAAAGCAGCAAGGAGGCGTCGTGTGATCATTTAAACAAGTTTTATGACGAGGTCGATGAGGGTGGGAAAAATCGTACACTTCTGTGCAAACTTTGCCCGCACTTCAGTCACATTGTCTTTTAAGAAAATGCAGTCCTTTTTTCGGTTCCAGCAGCCAACAACCTCAGAACTGACCCTTCAGGCCTCTCAGGAGGCGCTGGCCTTTAACCGCAGCCAGAAGAGAGTCAGCAGAAATTTGATTGCCTTTAAAAAATCTGACTTCTTAAAAAATCTTAAACTGGCTGCATTACGTGATTATTTCTGAGATTCTGATACGTTTTTAACCATGACCTATACACAGTTCTGGTTTGAAAATGTATCTCTTAAAATAATCACTTTATGCAGTCAGCTTAAGATGGCTTACTAGCAACTAACTAATTACCCTAGCAACAACCTAGAAACCACCCCTGTAATGTCAACCTAGCGACCACCATAGCAACCAGCATAGCAACCATGTTATTTATGCGTTTTAGCTTATTGGATGTTGCGTTAATGCAGACAACTTTTGATCCGTGTGCCCGATTTTCATAAATGAGGTACCGTTGGAATCCTTGGATGAGGCCGAGTTCCGTGCCACTGATCAAACCCACTCTTGCAGTTCCTCGGAACCGCAATTCTAGTTATTATATCTTCCTATAAGCCCACTTTTTGGCCGAACTACTGCTCCTAGACCGTTTGAGCTATCGACGCGGTTCGAACTCCAAAAATTCAGGCCCGAACCGGTGTAACTTGCTTGTTGATTTCGTGTCGCTGGCCCTTGTTGTTTTCGCGGTATTCCCGTTTTTCGGCGTTTTTTGGGCCCATTGAAATGAATGGCGGAATGTTCAGAATTCAAATTTCGATTGTGACATCACAGCTCTAATTGCTTAAGCTTGCACCTGGAAGAGTTCTAAGCCACCTGGCAGAGCTATAATGGGCTGGGCTGGGCTGTCTGTGTATATGAAGGTGTGTGCATGTAACTTTTGACCCGTATGTCCGATTTTCATAAATGAGGTACCGTTGGAATCCTTGGATAAGGCCGAGTTCCATGCCCCTGATCAAACCCACTCTTGCAGTTCCTCGGAACCGCAATTCTAGTTATTATTATATCTTCCTATTCACCCACTTTTTGGCCGAACTACTGCTCCTAGACCGTTTGAGCTATCGACGCAGTTCGAACTCCAAAAATTCAGGCCCGAACCGGTGTAACTTGCTTGTTGCTTTCGTGTCGCTGGCCCTTGTCGTTTTCGCGGTATTCCCGTTTTTCGGCGTTTTTGGGCCCCATTGAAATCAATGGCGGAATGCTGGGGCTTTATGACATCACAGCACCTCATTACTTGCACCTGGTAGAGCTCTGCTGCTAGAGTTGATTACTTGCACCTGGCAGAGTTCTAAGCCATCTGGCAATGTCTAATGGGCTGGGCTGGGCTGTCTGTGTATATGAAGGTGTGTGCATGTAACTTTTGACCAGTATGTCCGATTTTCATGAATGAGGTACCGTTGGAATCCTTGAATGAAGCCCAGTTCAATGCCTTGCCAGCACTAAGTGTAAAGGTAATGTAAAAAAAGATGAGACAGCGCGAAGCGCTGTCTCATCTTTTTTTTTAAGCCAAACCATGTTGATAGAGGTCATTAAAAAAAATATATATATATATTTTCCAAATCCATTCAGCCCAGTTCAATGCCTTGCCAGCACTAAAGCCAAACCATGTTCATATAGGTCATTAAAAAAATAAATAAATAAAGTATTTCACCAATCCATTCAGCCCAGTCCTATACCCAGCTAGCTCCATTTGAACATAGTCATGTGTACAGTTGTATAGATTATTACATTGAGAAACACACTTTCATACAGTAGCCTAGGATACATATCCACGCAGTATTACTAATCAAGTTACTCATCGTTGCCCAGCAAGAAGTCCTCAATCAATTCAATTGTCTTGCCACGATCTGTGGAGCTTACAGACAACGTTATATTACTACAGGTTTGTATGCTATTTAAAGCCGACCTAACGCTGAGTCCCTTCTAGACGGTGTGTTGCAATGCATTCTGGGTGCTGTGCTGTGATTCGACGGCTCGTCACCTGACCCACCAAACAACAACTCTCTGGGATGTGGCAAATATCGCGTAAAAACCTTGTTGCCGGAACAACAGGGAAAAGGCAACAGGATAGCAGCACGAAAGATACACAGGATACACACGGAATTTTGATGGACGTCCTTATCAGTCTATGGTCTAACTTATAAACGTGTCGGGTCAACGTCAACGATAAGTAAGTTAGGCTAACGTAAACGTTAGCTATTTGCTGTTGTCATATGCTAGTGCTATATGCTTTAGGCTACGTGATGGCCATTTATCACACTAATTTTAGGTACTACTTTTACGAGGTCTGTAGTTCTGTCAAAATGTATCATATCGTTGAACAGACTACAAGGTTATCTTCCTTAGACTTCGTAGATGTAGTTACTACAAATTGGAAGCGAATTTCGAAGTGTAAATATGGTTTTAGTGTGTAAACAGACCAACCGCGATTTTGCAATGAAGTTAATGGAACCTTTTATGTAGGGCTTCTAGGCTACTTTCACGAAGTCTGTAGTTCTGTCAAAATGTATCTTATCTATGAACAGACTACATGATTATCTTCCTTAGACTTCGTAGATGTAGTTACTACAATTTGGAAGCGAATTTCGAAGTGTAAATATGGTTTTAGTGTGTAAACAGACCAACCGCGATTTTGCAATGAAGTGAATATGGAGCCTTTTATGTAGGACTACTAGGCTACTTTCACGAAGTCTGTAGTTCTGTCAAAATTGATCTTATCTATGAACAGACTATATGGTTATCTTCTTTAGACTTTGTAGATGTAGTTATTACAGTTTGGAAGCGAAATTCGAAGTGCAAATATGGTTTAAATGTGTAAACAAGACGCCTGATGTTTAATATATGTTAATGAATGGGCACAGTATTATTGTGTACAGTAATGGGCTATCAGTAGTATGTAAACAGTTCATGTGTTATGTGATTTACATAAACTAACAACAGAAATGTTAAAAGCTGGTATTGTGTTTCCTGAATTCTTACATTCAGGCATTCAAATGAAATGTAATTAAATAGCATATCAATCATGCAACAATGCAAAAACAATGAAACTAGTGTAGGCCTAATTATATTTTACATTAGTAAAGCAGTACTCTGATGTGCATGCTTTCACAAACTTTTGTAAACAATCTTAGCACTTTAAACATTGACTGTTTTGAAGTGCATGTAGGCAATATAGTATAAAAATAATAATTGTGATATCATTACAATTTGATAGGGGTTGGGAGGAGGGGGTGGGTTCATGGAGGTGGGCCCTATGACCCCAAAGTATGCCTTGACTGGGCCTCAGGTCAAAGAAGTTTGAGAAATGCTGATGTAGACAACAAAGCAGCAAGGAGGCGTCGTGTGATCATTTAAACAAGTTTTATGACGAGGTCGATGAGGGTGGGAAAAATCGTACACTTCTGTGCAAACTTTGCCCGCACTTCAGTCACATTGTCTTTTAAGAAAATGCAGTCCTTTTTTCGGTTCCAGCAGCCAACAACCTCAGAACTGACCCTTCAGGCCTCTCAGGAGGCGCTGGCCTTTAACCGCAGCCAGAAGAGAGTCAGCAGAAATTTGATTGCCTTTAAAAAATCTGACTTCTTAAAAAATCTTAAACTGGCTGCATTACGTGATTATTTCTGAGATTCTGATACGTTTTTAACCCTTAGAACCCGATTGACGCAAAGTGCGTCAAAAAACACACCCTTTCTTCTCTGTTACATTGCTCCGGAACGGTTCATCGCAGCGAGATAAAACCTTTATTGCACGACAGAGCAGAAGTGGGGCTTTCCAACGAGACTACACACTTGTCTGTACGATCAAGTATGAAAATTAAAAAAAATCATGAAATTAAATCAAATTGCATCATATTTACAGTCTATACTTCTCTGCATTCACCTGCACACACATTACTCTAGTTTGAATTACTCGCGAACCCGTGATCGCATCGATATGGCAAGCATATCAGATGAAAGAGGGGGCACAGGGCTATCCATTGGTACCATGTATATCGATCCTTCTGGCTTATAAAACCAGACGAAGTGACTGCAAAATAATAACGTCATGTACACAAACCAACGCTGCACACTCATTACTCTCGTATGAATTACTCGCGGACCCGTGATCGCATAGATATGCCACGCATGTCAGATGAAAGAGGAGACTCAGAGCTATCATTTGATACCAAGTACATCCTTCTGGGTTATAAAACAGACGAAGTGACAGCAAAATAATAACTTCATATAGCTGGACTTACCCCACGTTTGTGTCTGTTCTTGTGGCAAAGCATGTTTATAATCCAATGCTATCATGTGTTTCTCTATGGCAAAGCATGTTCATATTCCGGTTTTGAGATCCTAACAAATTCCTGCATGGCATCCAATTCGAGGCTCACATTGCATCCCAATTTGTTCAACAAATAAACACCTTTTTTGCCTTTACTTTGTTCATGGCAATGCAGTAAAGAGTTGAGAATTATTATGACTGCATACACACAGGCACGCAGGCTAACACGCAACCTCGGGTCAAGTCAGGTCAGATCAGTTCGTGTCACAGATATGGAGCGCAGAAAGGTCATTTTTCATCACTAAATAAAAAATGGCATTTATTTCCGTAAATCACACAGCAAATATTTCTGTAAATTGCTCAGCCCCAGAGTATCCCTCCAACATGGCAATTATATTGCCCGATTCAGGACAGTCTGCCCTACACACACATGAAATGCATGTAGAGCTGTGAGCTTGCAGTGGTGAGATACATGTCGAAATATAAGAATTTTTATAATACACTTTTTATATTTTAATTCTTTAAAAATCTAAATAAAATCAATGCTAGTATTAATAAATGAAATGATGGCAGATCTGAATAGCCTAAACTCTCCTGAAAAAAACAATATATAATATATGTGTGTGGCACTTACAATGACCAGAATAAATCCTTATGAATAAAGGTAGTGAAAATGCCCTAAAAACAGCTTAGGGTTCTAAGGGTTAACCATGACCTATACACAGTTCTGGTTTGAAAATGTATCTCTTAAAATAATCACTTTATGCAGTCAGCTTAAGATGGCTTACTAGCAACTAACTAATTACCCTAGCAACAACCTAGAAACCACCCCTGTAATGTCAACCTAGCGACCACCATAGCAACCAGCATAGCAACCATGTTATTTATGCGTTTTAGCTTATTGGATGTTGCGTTAATGCAGACAACTTTTGATCCGTGTGCCCGATTTTCATAAATGAGGTACCGTTGGAATCCTTGGATGAGGCCGAGTTCCGTGCCACTGATCAAACCCACTCTTGCAGTTCCTCGGAACCGCAATTCTAGTTAGTGGGTTTGATCCAGCAAGACCACTATTGTTCTTCTTAAGTTTACTTTATTTATTTATTTATTATTCCTTTTCACCCACTTTTTGGCCGAACTACTGCTCCTAGACCGTTTGAGCTATCAACGCGGTTCGAACTCCAAAAATTCAGGCCCGAACCGGTGTAACTTGCTTGTTAATTTCGTGTCGCTGGCCCTTGTCGTTTTCGCGGTATTCCCGTTTTTCTGCGTTTTTTGGGCCCATTGAAATGAATGGCGGAATGTTCAGAATTCAAATTTCGATTGTGACATCACAGCTCTAATTGCTTAAGCTTGCACCTGGAAGAGTTCTAAGCCACCTGGCAGAGCTCTAATGGGCTGGGCTGGGCTGTCTGTGTATATGAAGGTGTGTGCATGTAACTTTTGACCCGTATGTCCGATTTTCATAAATGAGGTACCGTTGGAATCCTTGGATGAGGCCGAGTTCCATGCCCCTGATCAAACCCACTCTTGCAGTTCCTCGGAACCGCAATTCTAGTTATTTATTATTCCTATTCATCCACTTTTTGGACGAACTACTGCTCCTAGACCGTTTGAGCTATCGTCGCAGTTCGAACTCCAAAAATTCAGGCCCAAACCGGTGTAACTTGCTTGTTAATTTCGTGTCGCTGGCCCTTGTCGTTTTCGCGGTATTCCCGTTTTTCTGCGTTTTTTGGGCCCATTGAAATGAATGGCGGAATGTTCAGAATTCAAATTTCGATTGTGACATCACAGCTCTAATTGCTTAACCCTTAAAGGAGTACCGTCACACCAGTGTGACGGGAATGTTGAGAAATGAACGTTCTAAAGAATATCTGGGTTCATTGAATTCAACATAGAATTTTAGAACCTTCAATTGTTGCGGAACTTAGAACGTTCAAAAACCTACACCTTTAAGGGTTAAGCTTGCACCTGGAAGAGTTCTAAGCCACCTGGCAGAGCTCTAATGGGCTGGGCTGGGCTGTCTGTGTATATGAAGGTGTGTGCATGATGCCTGATGTTTAATGTTAATGAATGGGCACAGTATTATTGTGTACAGTAATGGGCTATCAGTAGTATGTAAACAGTTCATGTGTTATGTGATTTACATAAACTAGTAAACAACATAAATGTTAAAAGCTGGTATTGTGTTTCCTGAATTCTTACATTCAGGCATTCAAATGAAATGTAATTAAATAGCATATCAATAATGCAACAATGCAAAAACAATGAAACTAGTGTAGGCCTAATTATATTTTACATTAGTAAAGCAGTACTCTGATGTGCATGCTTTCACAAACTTTTGTGAACAATCTTAGCACTTTAAACATTGACTGTTTTGAAGTGCATGTATAGCAATATAGTATAAAAATAATAATAATTGTGATGATATTACAATTTGATGGGGGGTGGGAGGAGGGGGTGGGTTCATGTAGGTGGGCCCTATGACCCCAAAGTATGCCTTGACTGGGCCTCAGGTCAAAGAAGTTTGAGAAAGGCTGATGTAGACGACAAAGCAGCAAGGAGGCGTCGTGTGATCGATCATTTAAACAAGTTTTATGACAAGGTCGATGAGGGTGGGAAAAATCGTACATTTCTGTGCAAACTTTGCCCGCACTTCAGTCACATTGTCTTTTAAGAAAATGCAGTCCATTTTTCGGTTTCAGCAGTCAACAACCTTGACTATTTGAAGTTACTAATCTATTGTGTACAGTAATGGGCTATCATTAGTATGTAAACAGTTCATGTGTTATGTGATTTACATAAACTAGTAAACAACATAAATGTTAAAAGCTGGTATTGTGTTTCCTGAATTCTTACATTCAGGCATTCAAATGAAATGTAATTAAATAGCATATCAATCATGCAACAATGCAAAAACAATGAAACTAGTGTAGGCCTAATTATATTTTACATTAGTAAAGCAGTACTCTGATGTGCATGCTTTCACAAACTTTTGTGAACAATCTTAGCACTTTAAACATTGACTGTTTTGAAGTGCATGTATAGCAATATAGTATAAAAATAATAATAATTGTGATGATATTACAATTTGATGGGGGGTGGGAGGAGGGGGTGGGTTCATGTAGGTGGGCCCTATGACCCCAAAGTATGCCTTGACTGGGCCTCAGGTCAAAGAAGTTTGAGAAAGGCTGATGTAGACGACAAAGCAGCAAGGAGGCGTTGTGTGATCATTTAAACAAGTTTTATGACAAGGTCGATGAGGGTGGGAAAAATCGTACATTTCTGTGCAAACTTTGCCCGCACTTCAGTCACATTGTCTTTTAAGAAAATGCAGTCCATTTTTCGGTTTCAGCAGTCAACAACCTCAGAACTGACCCTTCAGGCCTCTCAGGAGGCGCTGGCCTTCTAACCTAGCGACCACCTGAGCAACCAGCATGATTGCCCTAGCAACCAGCATAGCAACCACGTTATTTATGCATTTTAGCTTATTGGATGTTGCGTTAATGCAGATAACTTTTGATCCGTGTGCCCGATTTTCATAAATGAGGTACCGTTGGAATCCTTGGATGAGGCCGAGTTCCGTGCCCCAGATCAAACCCACTCTTGCAGTTCCTCGGAACCGCAATTCTAGTTAGTGGGTTTGATCCAGCAAGCCCACTATTGTTCTTCTTAAGTTTTCTTATTATATCTTCTTTTTCACCCACTTTTTGGCGAACTACTGCTCCTAGACCGTTTGAGCTATCGACGCGGTTCGAACTCCAAAAATTCAGGCCCGAACCGGTGTAACTTGCTTGTTAATTTCGTGTCGCTGGCCCTTGTCGTTTTCGCGGTATTCCCGTTTTTCGGCGTTTTTGGGCCCCATTGAAATGAATGGCGGAATGTTCAAGGATTCTAATTCGATTGTGACATCACAGCTCTAATTGCTTAAGCTTGCACCTGGAAGAGTTCTAAGCCACCTGGCAGAGCTCTGATGGGCTGGGCTGGGCTGTCTGTGTATATGAAGGTGTGTGCATGTAACTTTTGACCCGTATGTCCGATTTTCATAAATGAGGTACCGTTGGAATCCTTGGATGAGGCCGAGTTCCATGCCCCTGATCAAACCCACTCTTGCAGTTCCTCGGAACCGCAATTCTAGTTTTTTTTGCAATCCGTTCATTTTTTGTTGATGACTAGACTAGCCCACAGCATTGTTTCTAAATGACAGGATACGAGTTTAAGGCATACATATGTCTAGACCAACAGCAGGTAGGTCTAATATCCGCCTACAACGTTCTTAGCGCAGTTTTCTCTGGTTGTTGATTCGCTGACTGTTTAATCCGATCCGCGACACCTTCACGGAACACGCTGCTATTTAGACATGAGGCAGACCGACATAAAGTGTGGCCGCCCATTCTTCTCTAGGAACTACTCGCGAAGTAGCCTCACAGACATCACATTAAATAACTTATTCTCATCTTTTATAAGGTGCTATAGCCGCTATTTGCTGCGATAAACGGTTCGCGAGAAAAATAAATTAACTTTCAAGAAATAATCATATTAGGCTACTATAGCTCTGCGCTCATTTCAATTCCTATAGGAGGGATATCTCACAAACTTTTCGTTCCACACATGACAAACCGTAAACCAGAATAAACAGCAGACCTTACCGAACACAAAGGTGTAATGCAATCCCCTGTACAATAAGCCGTTCCAGAGTAATCCGGTTTTGAAATGGTAGCAAATTTCTATATGGTCTCCAATTTTGGGCTTTAAGTGTCTTAAAACTGAGCTGTGCTATACATATGTGTAAATATTAAAATCAGAGGATATATAGCTCATGGCTAAGAGTTTGTCGATGTAGCCATAATGATTTGTTTTCACAAAATGCTAAGCATGCATGTATTTAGGTGTCTTAAAAAAGTGTGCTTATATTGGTCAATGCATAATTTCATAACAGGCCAAATAGAAAATAAATGTTAAATGTTAAATATACTGTAGCCTAGACATAATATTAAAATCAGATGATGTAGGATAGTATAGAGTTAGAAGTTGGATGGCTCCAGAACTCACACCAGTGGATTGGGTCTTAAAGGAGCCACACCACTTTTATGACACTATAGCTGTTCTGTGGACCTTTAGATTTGTTGCTCCTGGGCATGAAGGGCAGGCCAATTATGAGTTCTGTCCAACATTGATGGTAGGTTTAGAAGAAAAGTGAGCACATTTTAATCATATTGCAATACCAATAACCGTAATCATTTTGGTCATGATTTTTCATTAAATGTTCATACTGTATCTCTAGTGGCTGGTAGACTTTGGAATCCACCAGCCACAATGGTAGGTGGAAAAAAATATTTTAGGCTATTTCCATCCCTGATACATTCGTACACTCATACACACATTCATAAGTCTCAATCTGTCCATTTCTTTCCACAAAACTCGCCAGAAGTAATCATTTAAGGGGTTATTTTTCATTTTTTTCTACTGAGCTACTACCTTTTTCAGGTGGGCAGGGGGGCCCTTTTCATGTCTTTGCCCAGGGGCCCAGTGGCTCATAATCCTTCCATGCCACGGGGTTAAAACAATGGTCTTGTTTTCAAGTGCAATCAATAATTTAATTGTACATTTTGAAGAAACTTAAATCAGGGATTATACTGTACATAGCAAAAAAGTCAGGGGACAGACATTTTTAAAATTAGGTTTAGGAAAAAATTTAACGCACACGCACTATGACTTCACAAAATCTCACTCCAGCCAATCACCCAAAGTTGGCAACCCTGAGGTTGCATATTATATATTATTTACATTTATACAGTGTGTGTGTGTGTGTGTGTGTGTGTGTGTTTGTGTGTGTGAGTGAGTGTGTTCAAGTGTGTGAGTGTGAATGTGTGTGTGTGTGTATGCAGAGTGCGATTTGTCGCGATTTGCCGCTCGTGCTGCTGACACAGTGGCTGCGTGATGACTGGTTAATTTGGCCATGATCATGCAGGACATTTCATAATGGCGACTGTGTAACCAATCATAAATGACTAGTTTCAATGGAAAAGTTAGCTTGACAAATGAAAGAAAGTGAGAAGGATTCAGTGCAGCATATCGTCATATTTTAGAACCTTCAAAATCAGATAACTGATGCAACTGAGATGGAGGACAACTCCATGTAGAGTAGAACATATTGTCCGAAGCAACTTACATTAGGTGAGGAGATATTTGCTGAATGTCAAGTGTTACATATTAGAAATTGCTTTGCATCGCTTATTCAAATGGCTCTC
>NW_027468664.1:32953249-32993249 GCF_046254945.1 Alosa pseudoharengus
AGATGTAGGCCTAGGCTAGCCTATAACTCTGATAGCAGCTAAGAAAATATAGGCTACACTCACTCCGTTAGGAGGCAACTCTCAGTTTACACTAGGCTACTTCAGCTGTTTTAACAACTGTGGACTTGACTAGTGTAAGCTTTCGTTCAGCTGACGGTAGCGCTGCCATCTGACTGTGATCATCCAGAACCGTGCAATAAAATTCCACCTAGCCCATCAGTAACAAAGTTCGAACTAGTCACTGACATAGTAACCGACAACATTTTTTTTAACGTAACCTAGACCTAGTATCTAATGTTACGGAATTGCAAGAAAACGAGTGAAAACAATTCCTTACTTTTAACCACGCAAGTGCGCGTGTCATTTATTAAAACGGTAGAAAACTGAATCAAAGACGGCACTGTCCATCAACAAAAACAGCATGCAGTTTAAAAGTCCCGTTATTTAAAGAGACAGCGATCACTCAAGACAGACCTACACAACTGAGCGATGAACGTGACATTCTTTGAATAGCCTATAACACACTGCATTTAGATGACAACTGCGTGAAGAACCACGCTAATCTAGTTAATGGCGAATTAAGTTTATGGCATTCACATTTAAATCATGCAATAGCCTATGAAAACTTGATCAGTTAAATTGTTCTCATAAAAGGAACAGCAGGCCTACAAAATATTCCAAATAGGCTAGTTTTATTGCAGTGACAGAAAACTGCAACATAGGAGTTTTAAAACCATGTTAAATTTGAAAGCATCTAGCTAGTGACAGGAGGGTTTAGGGGGGAAAAGAAACTCTGTAACCTACTTGATTCCACAGTCAATGTTCAGTATTTATTTGGCCTATAATTTAGCCTATAATATTGGCATTTGAATCCATGAAAACTAACCAAAATCTATAATTTCCTATCGACAACAGACCCCAGTAACGCATCGAATCGCATTGCTACACATAATTTGTGCCAAGGTTATCATTCACCTTATTAGGGCTAAGGGCTGGTTAGGATAACTCAAGGGCTAGGGTTAAGGTAAGGACAACTGAAACTGAACTCGACACTACAAAAAAACATTGTCATTGACAATCACCATACTTAATGATCACAATTAGAAATTATTAGTGTACCTAATAATAGCATAAGTATATATGATTTATACCTTATAGCAAGTAGTAAGTCGTGCTTTGCATACCCCCCCCCCCCCAAAAAAAAAGGGCTGCTGCTTGATGTCGTGTTGGTAGTAAAAAATATTGTGGAGGTAGTAAAAAAGGTAGTAAAAGGTAGTAAATTCAACTCTATGATTCCTGCATATACCCTGTATTTGGAAATTAAGAACAGTCAATCTAAGTAATTATGTTCATGGTATTTGGAAATTAAGACCAGTCAATCTAAGTAATTATGTTCATTAGCCCTACTTGCCCAGCTTGCCCTGACGAAGGCCATTTTGGCTGAAACATGTTGCCATGATTTTATTTGATAGCCAAGCTCAATAAAGGCGTTTTACTTACAAATATCCTCTTGAGTGCCTCAGACTCACTACTAAATTTGAAATTGTGTGTATGTTTGTGGTATTTGGCAACCATGTTTGCCTAAAGCACACTCACAAGTTACACCATATTTAGAATGTATGATTATAATTTATTTATAATTTATAACTATCATTTTAAATGATAAGTTGCACCATTACTCCCTGGCCTAAACTTTGTTGTCATGAGGCCAATGGCTGATGTAAACTACAGTAAGTCACTTTCACCACACTGCTGATGCCTCATAGTACTGAGCCTTTGTAAGTGTTATAGCTCCCTCTAGTGGATTTATTTATTATTGCTTAGTCACATTTACATGACATTTATTCATTTGGCAGACACATTTATCCAAAGTGACTTACAGCAATAGAATAACATTTATGCTACAGATTTGTGTTTGTTTCTATGTGTATGTGCACTGGTGTGTGTGTGTATGTGTGTGTTTGTTTGTGCATCTGTATGTGTGACTATGTGCTTGCATGTGTGTGTGTGTGTGTGTGTGTGTGTGTGTATAGTATAGTATAGTAGTATAGTATAGTATATATACTCTTTTGATCCCGTGAGGGAAATTTGGTCTCTGCATTTATCCCAATCCGTGAATTAGTGAAACACACACAGCACACAGTGTACACAAAGTGAGGTGAAGCACACACTAATCCCGGCACAGTGAGCTGCTGCATCAACAGCGGCGCTCGGGGAGCAGTGAGGGGTTAGTTGCCTTGCTCAAGGGCACTTCAGCCGTGCCTACTGGTCGGAGTTCGAACCGGCAACCCTCCGGTTACAGGTCCGAAGTGCTAACCAGTAGGCCACAAATACTGCCCCACATCGTATTTGTATGTGCATCTGTATGTGTGACTATATGTATGC
Organism: Alosa pseudoharengus; assembly: GCF_046254945.1. Classification (NCBI taxonomy): domain Eukaryota; kingdom Metazoa; phylum Chordata; class Actinopteri; order Clupeiformes; family Clupeidae; genus Alosa; species Alosa pseudoharengus. The sequence goes on from NW_027468664.1 coordinate 32,955,635, forward strand.
ATGTGTGTGTGTTTCTGTGTGTGTGGGTGTGTTTATGCGTGTGTGCGTGTGCGTGTGTGTGTGTGTTTATGTGTGCGTGCGTGTGTGTGTGTGTGTGTGTGTGTGTGTGAAAGAGTCTTTGTGTCCATGTGCAGGTGTGTGTACATATGTGTGTGTGTGAGCGCTTACCACAGATGCCGTTGGTGAGGTGGAGCCACTCCACACAGAAGCCCTTCTTCTTGCACTCGTCAGCAGCCTGCGCCAGCACTGAGCAGGACATGTTCTGATGCGTACAGGACACGTCAAACTGGCAGCTACGCTCCAGCTCTGCTAGATCCACAACCTCTCCACACGCTGCAAACACACTGGAGACACAGACACCATGCTGAGAGAGTTACACACACTTTTATACACACACTTTTATACAGACACACACACACACACACACACACACACACGCACACACACACACACACACACACTAAACGTCTGGTCACCCTAACACATATGCATGCACACAGACACACACACTCACACTAAACGTCTGGTCACCCTAACACATATGCATGCACACAGACACACACACTTACACTAAACTACAATACACACGGCACCAATTTTAGCAGGAAAAAATCTATACATTTCTGTAGAGACAGAGAAACCCGTGTAGAGTGGTCTGGGCTCTGGATCTTACGAGTGTTTGAGGATGTCACAGATGGGAGCAGGGGGACAGTCAGTAGATGGTGTTGGTGTAGGGGGTAGGTCACAGGGCGTGTTTCGTGGTGTGGAGGTGCAGTAGGGTTTGCGGGGGTCAGGATGGATCCAGTCCGCTGCAGTCGTTGGACAGCACGTGTCCTTCTCTCTCACACCACCAGGGCGCACACAAGAGCTGCCTCCACACTCACCTGAATTTAGCACAAACACACAAACACACACACACACACACACACACACACACACACACACACACACACACACACACACAGAGACACACACACACAGACACACACACACGCACACACACACAGAGAGACACACACACACACACACACACACAGAGACACACACACAGAGACACACACGCACACAAATACACACAGATTTTTTTAGTATACACAACTCAGACCCAAAAACTATACATTGAAGAAAAAATATAAAATTCTCATGCCGCTTCTTTTCTCTGTGGGCTGTGGACAGTCATGTATTGCCCCAAAGTTACAGTAATTCCCACCCACAACCAGCAGTACCTATGCCCCCCCCCCCTCCCCAGTAGGCATCATGTGACTCGACTCACCACATTGTCCCTCTGTGTTGTTCAGGAAGTGCTCCATGGCCAGGCTGACGACCAGCGTGTTTGAGGGGGTCAGTGAGACGTGGGAGCGGATCTCCTCGATGTAGACAGACACCACGAGTCCCGTGGTCTCGAAGCGGATGCCATCCTCCTCGTAGGGGGGGCGCATAGCGACCTGGTTCAGGGTGGCCTGGGGGGTAGAGGCATGTCAGTCACACTGGGGCATGGAGGGCATGGAGGGCTTCAGTGAGAGTGTGTCAGTCACACTATGTGTCAGTCACACTCTATGTAGTGTAAGTACAGCGGCACACAGTCTACTGTGTTTGTAATCTGTTTTAGTTTCAGACTACAGAATGTCACTATTATAGCTTGATCAGTATTCAGTACATGTACAGCTATGCTATAATACAGGCTCATGAATATTTCAGATGTTGCTGTTTATATGATGTATTACTGTAGCATAGTGGCTAAGGAGCTGGGCTAGCATAGCCTAGAAATCTAGACGTACCCTAGCGGCAGCAAATGTAATTTGCAGCTAAGGTAGTCTACCAACTCTCCGTTGGCTTGCGAGCTGGAAAAATGTATTTCGATAAGGCCAATCACATCGTGTATAGAGTCGGTAGGCGGGCTTAACATAATGATGGCATAGCGACGGTTCCGCCTGAATTCCCTGCTACTTGAAAACAAAGAAGATGGATGCTGCTGCTGGCGAACAGCCCAACATGAGTTAAGCTTTTTTTAAGTTGGCAAAGTTGGTGTCGCGAGTCAACCCAAACGTGATTCCTGAACCCGCTATTGTGAGTCAGTGTCGCTTTGGGTAAAAACATCTGCTAAAAACCAGTCACAGTAATTTGACTTTTTACTTTAAAGGGGAACTATGCAGCTTTTTTTTAGCTTAATTTACCTTAACTGAACAGCTTGTCATTGGAATGGTTATACTGTATGACTTTTTTTATGGTTGAATGGTGGCTGTCTCACTTCCCCCTAGCGTCTGTGAGCAGAAAAACCAGCCTTGCAACTTTGGTCCGGCAGAAAGAAGAAACGGCAGACTGACCAGGTGAGGAGTGTCTTAAAATATATAATCTGAAGCTGTAGGGGGAGCTCTGCGAGAAAACAGTGAAGAAATGGCCAAAACTGCATAGGGTCCCTTTAAATAGGTGATCGGTAATCTCCTTTTATTTTAGGCTGCCTTTTTCACAACTGGCTAGGGGCAGTAGATGGAAATTAGCCCGTACGGCTATCTCTGGATTGATTAGAGTACTTTTGTCTGCTGATTAAATGACCACTGGGCCTATAAAATAAACACGTCAATACATGGATGTGATGTGATGTGATGTGCGTTTGTGCTGTGCTTGTGCTTGTGCTTGTGCTGTGCTGTGCTGTGCTGTGCTGTGCTGTGCTGTGCTGTGCTGTGCTGTGCTGTGCTGTGCTGTGCTGTGCTGTGCTGTGCTGTGCTGTGTTGTGTTGTGTTGTGTTGTGTTGTGTTGTGTTGTGTTGTGTTGTGTTGTGTTGTGTTGTGTTGTGTTGTGTTGTGTTGTGTTGTGTTGTGTTGTGTTTTGCTGTGCTGTGCTGTGCTGTGCTGTGCTGTGCTGTGTTGTGTGTGCAGTGTTGTGCACGTACGGCCACTCTGTTCTGATCCTGCTGGATGCTGAGGGTGATGGTGTGGTTTCGGAACGTCATCATGATGCCCTTCGTGCAGGACCCTGCCAACCATGGGATGCAGAAGTAGTTGTCCACCACGATGCTGAGCTGGTACCGTGGCAACCGCTCCCGGACCAGTGTGTAGGTGCAGTTCTCCAGGAAGTCGTAGGTGGTGCCCTGGAAGCTGATGTAGTGGGGATCGCCGTACACCTCACACCGACCTGGGTAAAGATGGAGGTGATTTAGATACACACACACACACACACACACACACACACACACACACACACACCTCGCACTGACCTGGGTAAAGATGGAGCTAATTTAGATACACACACACACACACACAGACACACACACCTCACACCGACCTGGGTAAAGATGGAGGTGATTCAGATACACACACACACACACACACACAGACACACACACACACACACACACCTCACACCGACCTGGGTAAAGATGGAGGTGATTTAGATACACACACACACACACACACACACACACACACACACACACACACCTCACACTGACCTGGGTAAAGATGGAGGTGATTCAGATACACACACAGACACACACACCTCACACCGACCTGGGTAAAGATGGAGGTGATTCAGATACACACACACACACACACACACACACACACACACACACACACACACAGACACACACACACACACACACCTCACACCGACCTGGGTAAAGATGGAGGTGATTCAGATACACACACACACACACACACACACACACACACACACACACACAGACACCTCACATCGACCTGGGTAAAGATGGAGGTGATTCAGATACACACACACACACACACACACACACATAGACACACACATACCCACACACCTCGCACCGACCTGGGTAAAGATGGAGGCGATTCAGATACACACACACAAACACACACACCTGAAGGTAGTTAAATAATACTCACAGTTACACTTGTAAGTCCTACAGGAGCACTCCCCCTCAACCGTGACCACCTGCCCACGAGGGCATGCTGGTACTGGACTCTCTGGACAGGTCACGGGGGTCATGACGATTTCCCCACCACGGCACTCTCTATGAGAACAGTCCTCCGTCCACCTCGCCCCGCACGGCCAGCTCTCGTTCCTCCGCACGCCCCTGCACTCACACACAGCTGCAGAGGACAACGCAAAATATAGAACCTGTTTACTTCAGCACATCCTACACTCACACTGCTGAGACAAAAACACACAAAAGAAATAACCTGTTTACTTGTGCACATCCTACACTCATACGCAGCTGCTGAGACAAAAACACACAAAAGAAATAACCTGTTTACTTGTGCAGGAGGTTTGGAGAGGTAAAATCTCTGCATCACCAGATGCATCACCTGACTGGTCTTATCTGATCTAACATGTAACATGTTTGAATAGTTTAACATCTAACTGTTTAAAGAGTAGAGCATTTCAATAATTTTATTGAAGAAAGCAACTTGTTTTACCATGTTATGAAAAATAAACTAATAATCAAGTAATGAATCAATAAATGAGTGACAGTACGTGTAGTTGTTTGAACCGTTGGTTGAACCGTCGTAGTTATAGGCTTCACAGTGGTAGGCGCTGTTGTGGCTGTTGTGGCTGCTGGTGTTGATCGTGTCGTAGTTGTAGTGGGTTCTGTGGTTGAAGTCGTTTGAGCCGTCGTAGTTGTAGGCTTCACAGTGGTAGGCGCTGTTGTGGCTGCTGGTGTTGATCGTATCGTAGTTGTAGTTGTAGTGGGTTCTGTGGTTGAAGTCGTTTGAGCCGTCGTAGTTGTAGGCCTTATGGTGGTAGGCGCTGTTGTGGCTGTTGAGGTTGATAATACTGTAGTTGTGGACTGCATGGTTGAGGATGTGAATATCTCTGATGTTGGTTCCCAAGTTACCACTGTTGTGGGCTCCACTGTGGTTGATACTGTGGTAGTTATTGATGGCGATACCCTTGTGGTCAAAGTGGTTATTTCTAATGTTGTGTCTTCTGGCGTGCTTGCGGAAGTTGAAGGCTTCATAGTAGTTGTGGTGGTCACAGTTGAAGATGTTGTTTCCATGGAAGTGGTTGTTGAAGTCTTTGCAGTTGTAGGCTTGGATGTGGCTGTAGTGTTTGTTTCATGTCTATCAGTGTGTGTTGTCTGTTGTGTGTCTGTGACAACACTGTAAGTGGTTGAAGGCCTGGCAGATGTTGTGGTTGTTGTTTTTGTTGTTGTTGCTGATTCAGTTGTAGGAGTTATAGACGTTGAAGTAGTGTGTTCCGTTGTAGGTTCTACTGTTGATGTTGAAGTAGCTGTTGATGGTTCCACAGTTGTAGTTGTGGTTGCAGTTGTTTCCATAGTTGTGCTAGTGGACGAAGTTAAAGTCGGAGGCTTCATAGTGGTTGTGGTTGCCATTGCAGTTGTTGTGGCTGATGATGCTGTTGTTGGCTCCATGGTTGTAGTTGTTGTAGGAGTTGTTGATGGTGTAGTTGTAAATGAGGTTTTTGTTGTGGTGGTGGTTGTTGTTGGTTCCATGGTTGACCAGTCTGTGGTCACTATCGCAGTTGCTGACGTTGTTGTTGTTGTAGTTGTAGGTGTTGTGGTTTTCACAGTGGTGGTTGTTGGTGCTGTTGTTGGTGATTTTGTGGTTGAGCTTGTCGTTGCTATTGTAGTTGGTGTTGGTGGTTCTGTGGTTGTTATTGATGTTGTAATTGGTGGTTCTGTGGTTAAGGTTGTTATTGATGTTGTGGTTGGTGTTGGTTGCTCTGTGGTTGAGATTGTTGTTTCTGTTGTAATTGGTGGTTCTATGGTTAAGGTTGATACTGATATTGTAGTTGGTGTTGGTGGTTCTGTGGTTGTGGTTGTTGTTTTTGTTGTAGTTGTTGATTCAGTTGTAGGAGTTATAGACGTGGTTGATTTAGTGTGTTCCGTTGTAGGTTCTACTGTTGATGATGAAGTAGCTGTTGATGGTTCCACAGTTGTAGTTGTGGTTGCAGTTGTTTCCATAGTTGTGCTTGTGGACAAAGTTGAAGTCGGAGGCTTCATAGTGGTTGTGGTTGTCAATGTAGTTGTTGTGGCTGATGATGCTGTTGTTGGCTCCACGGTTGTACTTGTTGTAGGAGTTGATGGTGTAGTTGTAGTTTTTGAAGTTTTTGTTGTGGTGGTGGTTGTTGTTGGTTCCATGGTTGACCAGTCTGTGGTCACTATTGTAGTTGTTGACGTTGTTGCTGTTGTAGGTGTTGTGGTTTTCACAGTGGTGGTTGTTGGTGCTGTTGTTGGTGATTCTGTGGTTGAGCTTGTTGTTGCTATTGTAGTTGGTGTTGGTGGTTCTGTGGCTGTGGTTGTTATTGATGTTGTAGTTGGTGGTTCTGTGGTTAAGGTTGTTATTGATGTTGTGGTTGGTGTTGGTGGCTCTGTGGTTGAGCTTGTTGTTTCTGTTTTATTTGGTGGTTCTGTGGTTAAGGTTGATACTGATATTGTAGTTGGTGTTGGTGGTTCTGTGGTTGAGGTTGTTATTGATGTTGTGGTTGGTGGTTCTGTGGTTGAGATTGTTGTTTCCGTTGTATTTGGTGGTTCTGTGGTTAAGGTTTTTACTGATATTGTAGTTGGTGTTGGTTGTTCTGTGGTTGAGGTTGTTATTGATGCTGTAGTTGGTGGTTCTGTGGCTGTAGTTGGTGGTTCTGTGGTTGAGATTGTTGTTTCTGTTGTAGTCGATGGTTCTGTGGTTGAGATTGTTATCAATGTTGTAGTTGGTGGCTCTGTGGTTGTTATGGGTACCACTGTAGTTGGTAATTCTGTGGCTGAAGTTGTTTCTGTTGTTGTGGATGGCTCTCTGATTGTTGTGGGCACTGTAGTAGATGCTGGTTTTGTGGCTGTGGTTGTGACTGAGGTTGTAGTTGGTGCTTTTGCAGCTGAAGTTGTTATTGCGGTTGTGTGAGTCAGTGGGTTTGTGATTGAAGTTTTGGATGGTGGTTTTGTGGTTGAAGTTGTAGTTGGTGGTTCTGTGGTTGTGGCTGTTGTTTCTGTTGTAGTTGGTGGTTCTGAGGTTGTGGTTGTTGTGGGTGTTGTTGGTGGTGTTATTGTAGGATATGGCTCTGAAATGAGATAAGAATTGTTCCTCATGTAGATTGAAATACAACTAATAGCTAAATCGCACATGGTTATTATATTGGCAAATGTTCAATTTCACATTTTTAGAGGATAGGACTTACCACACTCCATGGTTCCATCTGTGCATGTGCTGAAACAAACAAATAAACAGAGTGTGTGAGTAAAACCCCACTCCCTCTGGTGTTATATATATCTATAATGATAACTATAACGATAACTACAACGATAGCTATAACCATAACAATAAAAGCATCCACACTGACCAACAATAAGAAAAGTCTCTTTATGACATCACATTCATCTTTGTGTTGATGAATGTGATGGCTAAAATTGGATGGATTCTGATTAGTTCTCAGCTTTTTATCATTCTCAAAATCGCTCTGAAAGTGATCCTCAATGATATCGTTGTTCATGTAGTTATGGTTATTGTTTATGTATGGATGTCGTCGTTCATATTAGCTAGAACAATATTTTTTGCCATTAAAGTTATCGTTCTAGGTGTGAACAGCCCTTTATAGGGATGAAATATATAATTGTTTACCCTCCACCCTACAGGCAAAGTACATTCAGTGAGTACATATCAATATGCCTCAAGGTACTTTGGAGAGCCCAGCTTTAACTTGATCCACTTAGAGCAAATATTAAAGCAATAGGGGCATTCAAGCATATTACCGGTACATTATTCCCATTAAAAAAAGAAATGCTGACTCACCAGTGTCCATTTGTTAGGACTGTACCATTGAAGAGGCAGGTGCAGTTCTGCCGTGTGGTGCAGTTCCCGGTGTTCTCATCATAGTATGGCGCCTCTGCAGGACACCTGGGGTAGCAGCCTGCAGAGGACATGGTATTTCAAAAATGTGACCGAAGGAATTACAAAATATTTGGAGGTGCAGAATATTTATCCTTAGAACAGCAAAAATAACAGGTTGTAACTCTTCAAATGCACTGGACTGGCTTTGGTTAAAGTAATATTACATATATATACATTTTAAACATACCACACCTACATAAAATGATACTGATGTAGCTTCTATAGTAGTGTATAATACTTCGGTAACACTTTATTTTAATGTGTTACAGCTGTTACAGTGTACTTACCTAATTAGGTACAGTGGTACAACCTGTGTAACAACATCAGGTACTATCATTGTACTTGCATAATGTATTTGTGGGTACCTACATATAGTTGTTACATTGTAATACTGAGTGCTTTTACAAAACTTTGCCAATTTGCCTAAATTTTCATCAGAGGCAAAGAGCTGACCTGAGACCTGCTGGATGGGGTAAATCGGGTCATGATAGATTTGATATACAAAGCATGCTTAGCTCCAGTCAAGGCCTCATTGTCTTCAGTGTACATGTAACAGCTGTGCTGCTACAACCTTGTTACTCTTTGATACAGTGGAATAAACTGGAACAGGTCTTGTCTTGGAACAGGTCTACTAATTCACATGTACTGTGTGGTGTAACAGCAGACACGTTTCAACACATCAATTACAGGATGCATAACATCATTGACAGGATGTATATATGTAGATGTAAGTACTTAACTGGTACACTTTATTTTAATGGGTTTATTCCACTGTATCAAAAGAGTAATAAATGTGTACCAACACTGTTGATACATGTACTACAGTATGTAGGGTAATGGCAGACATACATGTAATATGTAATTGTAAGTACTTAACTGGTACACTTCATTTTAATGGGTTTATGCCACTGTATCAAAGAGCAATAAGTGTGTACCAACACAGTTGATATATGTACTATGTAGTGAATTAGTAGACCTGTTCCAAGACATCGAAGACATAACATACATGTCATATGTACATGTAAGTAATTAACTGGTACACTTAATAGGTTTATTCCACTGTATTAAAGAGTAACAAGGTTGTAGCAGCACAGCTGTTACATGTACACTGAAGACAATGAGGCCTTGACTGGAGCTAAGAATGCTTTGTATATCAAATCTATCATGACCAGATTTACCCCATCCAGCAGGTCTCAGGTCAGCTCTTTGCCTCTGATGAAAATTTAGGCAAATTGGCAAAGTTTTGTAAAAGCACTCAGTATTACAATGTAACAACTATATGTAGGTACCCACAAATACATAATGCAAGTACAATGATAGTACCTGATAGTACATGTTGTTACACAGGTTGTACCACTGTACCTAATTAGGTAGGTACACTGTAACAGCAACACATTAAAATAAAGTGTTACCCCCTCTATAGTGCTCCTAATACTGTATTCGTCCTATAGTACTTCTAATGGATTCCCCAAAATACAATATATATATAGTATTCCTATAAAATTACTATACTATTTGGTCCCAAAATACTATAAGATTCTTATCGTTCTTTTTCATTGGGCTATAACCATAACATTTACCTTCCAGTGTGCCATTGAACTTGTAGTTTCTTCCACAGGTTGGTACTTTTCCGCATGGGTCATAGTGCCAGCTAGATTGACCCTCCCTGTTATAGTAGTCACAGAACACAGCTGGGAAGGGGAGAGAAAAATAACATCTACTTAAAGAAGTGTTATACCATTTTATAACATCTTTCCGTTGTCTTCTTGGATATTCATAAGTGTGTAATTATTACCTTATTAAAAAACGAAAAACAAATTGTTTTATAAAAAAAGTCTAAAATAGGTGAAAGAAGCAATCTAATGCCTGGTTTCCAGATAATATCTAAGTAGATATACACAGGGGCGTAGCACCAAATTCTGGGCCCTATGCACTAGTGGTGGCCATGGGCCCCCCCCAACCAACCAACCAACCACCCACCGGCTGTAAGCATGAAGTATGAGGTTCACAACTAACTAGGCCTACTATCTAATCACACATTGAATTAATCTAACAACTCTTATATGTACTGTATAACAGAAAATAATCTTATTACCCAAGACTTCACTGAATTTCTTATGTTTAAAGAATGTTTAAAAGCTAGAACATGAAATGAATGAAAACACTTTTGGCTGAGAGAACAGCTATCTATACAAATTGAACACTTTTGTCTGAGAGAACAGCTATCTATAGCTAACTGAGTGTGATGTTTCACAAGTTAGCTTTGCTACTAATTTGACAGCCTTTCCTCATGAACCTATATAACATTGAGCCTACTAAGTTAAGCTATTAGCTCATAATAATTTTCGAATTAGTAGGCTATTGAAATGTTGTGGTAGGCTATAAATCAGGCATCATGTTATTTCTAATTTTGTGTTAATGCTGTTTTAGCACTGATAATCGCGGATTCGCGGTGGTATTGAAGTGTTTTGTAACCTTCAGGAGTTAATTTCATTTGTAGACTATTGCTTTCACATTGGGCTCACCTTTCTTGGGAAAGAAGGCTGTTAACACTTGTTTTCCCTCATTTCTTTTTTTCTCCCTTTCTTGCCTCTCTTTTCTTTTCTGGGAACCGGATTTAGCTTTCTTAGACTTAGACATCTTCACACCGTGACCGTCTGCATTGCCGCTTCGGCAGAATGAACGTTACTTCAAAAATGCGCCTAGCAGGGGAAGGCGGACTGAACCATTTCGTGCAAGGGAGAGGGTGCCTGCCCTCAAACAATGTTGGCTTGGACACAATTTAATACATCAATCAACTGATGCATTTACCCGAAATATTTGCATCTATATTAGTTAATAATATTTATTAAGATCTTTAAATTAAGGAAATTATTTATTATTAAGGAAAATAAAATTCAACTCCTTAGGGGCCCTCCCCCCACTTGGGGCCCGGGTAATTTATTCCCACTTGTCCCCCCACTACGACGCCCTTGGATATACACAGTAGAGTCCTAAACACTCCAGGCTCATTAAAGGCCTTCTTTTACCTAACTGATCACTCCAGCTGTCATTGAACACTGAATGCCCTGAAGGGCAGCGCAGGTGCTGCGGTACTCATGGCACAGGTCTGGTCTAGGCTATGGCAGTGCAGTGCTGTGGTACTAACAGCAAGGGTCTGGTCTAGGCTGTGGCAGCGCAGTGCTGTGGTACTAACAGCAAGGGTCTGGTCTAGGCTATGGCAGCGCAGTGCTGTGGTACTAACAGCAAGGGCTATGGCAGCGCAGTGCTGTGGTACTAACAGCAAGGGTCTGGTCTAGGCTATGGCAGCGCAGTGCTGTGGTACTAACAGCAAGGGTCTGGTCTAGGCTATGGCAGCGCAGTGCAGTGGTACTAACAGCAAGGGTCTGGTCTAGGCTATGGCAGCGCAGTGCTGCGGTACTCACGGCACAGGTCTGGAGTCCTCCAGTGGACGCAGACGTTCTGCTCACTGCAGGCTTCAGCGTAAGCTGCCACAGCCGTGCAGAAGCCCAGGAACTTGCCCTCGAACTCACAGGAGCACGCCTCCAGTACACAGGCCTGGTAGTACGGATCAGGGTCCACCTATGTGCACACATACAGAGAAAGAGAGAGAGTACCATTTTTACAACAGAACAACACACAAGAGACCCATAGGGCTGTATTTTGCACACTGACGCATGGCGTAAAACTCGTTTTCCACACGGCGCGAAGTTTACTTCCTTATTTTGCACGTTTAATTTTTAAACAATGCGCCCAGGGGTGTGGCAAGTAACAACTTAGGGAGTGGCTTAGCACATTGTCTAAAAATCGCTATTGTACACCTGGTCAGAAGTCTATGGCGAGTTGTCCTATCATCCATGAATGCACACCAGCCACGTCCAAGCAAAACATTACAAATTGCACGATTACAATAGGAAACATAATTAGAAAAAAGATATTACGAAATACTGTACATCTCATGATGAGAAGTTATTCACCTTCATTTGCAAATAGATAGATAGATAGATAGATAGATAGATAGATACTTTATTGATCCCCAGGGGAAATTCAAGGTCTCAGCAGCATACAGACAACACATACACATTCTTTAACAGCAGAAAAAGTAATTAAAGTATATGTAGCCTGGGCCAGTAATAGTTTGCTGTTTTCCCTATCTCTCCCGTTCTGCACAGCTAGTCTCATGATTCTCTCTCTCTCTTTCTCTCTCTCTCAACATATGCTCTACGTCAGGGGTCCCCAACCTTTTATGTACCATGGACCTATTTTTTTTTCACCTACCATTGTGGCTGGTGGATTCCAAAGTCTACCAGCAACTAGAGATACAGTATGAACATTTAATGAAAAATCATGACCAAAATGATTACAGTTATTGGTATTGCAATATGATTAAAATGTGCTCACTTTTCTTCTAAACCTACCATCAATGTTGGACAGAACTCATAATTGGCCTGCCCTTCATGCCCAGTAGCAACAAATCTAAAGGTCAACAGAACAGCTAGTGTCATAAAAGTGGTGTGGCTCCTTTAAGACCCAATCCACTGGTGTGAGTTCTGGAGCCATCCAACTTCTAACTCTATACTATCCTACATCATCTGATTTTAATATTATGTCTAGGCTACAGTATATTTAACATTTAACATTTATTTTCTATTTGGCCTGTTATGAAATTATGCATTGACCAATATAAGCACACTTTTTTAAGACACCTAAATACATGCATGCTTAGCATTTTGTGAAAACAAATCATTATGGCTACATCGACAAACTCTTAGCCATGAGCTATATATCCTCTGATTTTAATATTTACACATATGTATAGCACAGCTCAGTTTTAAGACACTTAAAGCCCAAAATTGGAGACCATATAGAAATGTGCTACCATTTCAAAACCGGATTACTCTGGAACGGCTTATTGTACAGGGGATTGCATTAGCCTACACCTTTGTGTTCGGTAAGGTCTGCTGTTTATTCTGGTTTACGGTTTGTCATGTGTGGAACGAAAAGTTTGTGAGATATCCCTCCTATAGGAATTGAAATGAGCGCAGAGCTATAGTAGCCTAATATGATTATTTCTTGAAAGTTAATTTATTTTTCTCGCGAACCGTTTATCGCAGCAAATAGCGGCTATAGCACCTTATAAAAGATGAGAAAAAGTTATTTAATGTGATGTCTGTGAGGCTACTTCGCGAGTAGTTCCTAGAGAAGAATGGGCGGCCACACTTTATGTCGGTCTGCCTCATGTCTAAATAGCAGCGTGTTCCGTGAAGGTGTCGCGGACCGGATTAAACAGTCAGCGAATCAACAACCAGAGAAAACTGCGCTGAGAACGTTAGGCGGATATTAGACCTACCTGCTGTTGGTCTAGACATATGTATGCCTTAAACTCGTATCCTGTCATTTAGAAACAATGCTGTGGGCTAGTCTAGTCATCAACAAAAAATGAACGGATTGCAAAAAAAAAAAGAATGGATTTGGCGTGACATTTCTTGAGTGTGCGTGAGAGCGTGAGATTGGTGCTGAAAGCGTGAGTGTCACGCCAGATGCGTGAGAGTTGGCAACCCTGAGGCTCCAGTTATGTATGAACAGTGAAGGCAACGATCTCTTAAACATGTGAAAAACGTGAACTTGAAGAAGTGAAAATTGAACAATATGAACTATGAATATTGAACAACTTGAAGCTACATAAGTGTGAACATGCTTAACAAAATATGGGAACAAAACATAACGTGCATTACGAATATAATCAGTGGGAGCCCTGCTTGTTTCCCTGCAACAAGAAGGTTCCATCTGGGGGTGATGGAAGACAGTGACACCCTCAGTGTGTTTGAAATGTCCAGTCGATTGCACAATTTGGTCTCAGTTGCAGTCATTGCCGAAAACCCGGCCTCGCATAGATACTTGGTGGGAAATGGTAGCAACGTTTTCAGCGCTCGGGATATTCTGCTTTGGTTTTCATCCAAAAACCCCAGAGAGGTTTCCTTATACACACTCTTAAGACCACTGTCATTTGCAATTTCGATCAACTGCTCTTCCTCCTGCGCTGACAAGTTAGGACTATTCGGGATATTGACAAATGGGTTGCGGATCCACTCATTGGTTTGCCGTGGATCTTTGGAGGATGGGAAGTAACGCTCAAACTCATTTGAAAGCGCAACAAGGTGATCGCGCACCAGCTGCGAGAGAAAGGGCCCTGCCTCAGTCTCTCCCAAAACCCCCACTACTGTTTGGAACATATCAAATACACCCCGGTCCACTCGTCGTCCCAACAAATCAAGCTTGGCTTTAAATGCAGCGACTTTCTGCCAGTTTAAAGACAGTCGTCATTCTCCCCTGGAGTGACAGGTTGAGGTCATTAAGCAACCCGAACAGTGTTGGGCAAGTTACTTCAAAATCGAAATGTATTATGCATTACTTATTACTGTCATTTCAAAGTAATTTGTTACATTATAATATTACTGTCTCTGAATTGTAAGGCATTACACTACTATTGCATTACTTTTAAGTTACTTTCACCAAAATATCTGGAAATATGGATTTGCCATTCGAAATGCAGTTTATTACGCTCAATCATAGTCAGAATTTTGTTAAAAACCGACAAAAGGTCAAAGTCTGGTAAATTGTGATATAAATACTGTAACTCTAACTGTAGCTCATTAAAATCAATAGAGAGCCTACTATATTGAAAATCAAAGCTTAAAGAAACTGTATGTAAGATTGTGGCCAAAACTGGTACTGCAATCACTTTCAAACTACTGTAGAGCGATGTATCCCCTTCCCCTCCCCTCTGACTGGCAGAGCTGGCAACACGGATGCCGAAACACTACTGACTTTGTGATTAGTAGATAGGTGGAGGGTGGCGCATCAGGCCAAAACACAACATGACAACATCAATATCAGTTGAGGGCTGCAACTCCACTTTTTAAATGACAATATCTTGGCCAGACTACTGTTGTCAGTGATATAAGTATTTGAAATAACATGATTTCTTAATGTCTAGTGACATATCAGGGCCATTTATGATTAATTTAAATACATTTCTTACATACGGTTCCTTTAATAAAGACATGTCAAGATGGTGGCCTACTGACCATTTTGGTGCCCTAAGTGAGTAGTTTTGAGTGAGTGACATTTAAATGATAACTCAAAAACCTAAAGTAAAATAAAAGGCCTATTATTTACAGACCATTACTGTGTGTTTTTAAACATTCATGCTGTTTTCTTATAAATGGTGCACTGTCACTTTAAGAGTATTGATCTTTACGTTCTCATAATGCCTTTTTGCCAGCTCTTGTTTACAAGCCTTGTTTGTTGAGTTACATTGATAGCACAATATTAACAATAATATGCACAATGTTAAGTTGTTTTAAGCAGCCTTCATTGCTTTGGAAAGTATGCAATAACATGTTGCTTCACATTTCGTTTTGCAAATAAAAGTGAATTATGAGCCTGGTATCCACCTAGCTATATCTGAATGGATTATTTTTTTGTCAACTCAGCATATCATGCGCTTCATGTAAATGCTTGGAAAACTAATTATTGAAGACCCACCAATTCCATTCTAGCACTACGTGGTGGAGATTGAGAGAACCCAAAAAGTATCAAACTTGCATGTACCATGGTGTTAGTGCATTTTGACATTGTAAACGCTATTGATGAAGAGTGAAACGCAGTTTGCAGTAAAGCTATACATTGGTACATGTGGGTGCCCCCTCTGTCCTTTGGTGCCCTACGCAAAGTGCGTGATGCGCGTGGTGGGAGCGGTGGCACTGCCAGGCTACACAATCTTTTTTCTGCATTTCTATCCCTTTATTCTCTTTAAGTTCAATTGTGAATTCAAGTTCACAGCTCAAAGCTGACATGCACTAAAAGTTTGTGTTTAATCAAGAATCAAAAAGATTAGCGTGGCACCACTTTAGATGTTTCATTAAATGACTCGCGAGGCATAGTGAGATCGATCTTTCGGTTTCGCACAAAGTGCACTAACTATTATGTTCTTCATATCCTTGTCTCTGAGCATAGGCTTATGTCCATCCCGCAAATAGAGTCCACTGCAGCCATCTTCAACCAGTATCAGGAGATAACGTTCTACTATTTTGCGCGGATTTTTTCTCCTCTGTTGTTCTCGCAGTGGTGTTTGCGAATATGTATCAAAACAAAACACTGCTTAATTTTTGGTTAAAATGCATTGTAACGCGCGTTACTGAAGTTTGTACCGAGTAAAATATTACCCAAATTTTTTTTGTAATGCCTTACATTACCGCGTTACCGCAAACAGCAATATATTACAGTAATTACATTACTTTTGTAATGCATTACCCCCAACACTGAACCCGAATATATCACACAGGTGCGAGTTTTGACACCCAGTCCTCATCACTAAAATGTTCAGCTAACGGTGACTTTTTCTGTAAGAAATCTCTGCAGCGGCTCTCGCAACTCAAACACTCTGGCCAGTGATGCTTGTTTTTTGTTGCTCATTCTAGCAGTTTAGCTAACTTCGTGTGACACTATCGTTCGCTAAGAAGGTGAAGTGAGCTGACCTGATGCTGCGCAGCGCTGAAGGCAATATGTAAAAGTGTTGAAGGCAGGGCAGTAGACGTAAGAAAATATACCTTGCAAAATGCAAACATGCGTGCAATCAAACAACTGCATATAGGCCTATGCCATGTAAAAACGCGACATTATTGCGAATTAAATTGAGTTTAGTTTGCATGCATTTTTTTAAAACTCATGTCATGAATACATTGTGATTGGCCCATAATTGAGCAGAAACGTAAACACGCCGCACGCTGCATGTGGAGAAAGGTAGGGAAAGTCAACTTACTTTGTCGTCCGCCAAATAAAATAATAGTTCGAGGTTTTTTTTTTTTTCGATTAAAATATGCTCATATTGATTAATACCCTTTATTCATGAGTTCAAAGCCTAGATAGTTTTGTGCAATTTCAACCCAATTGAAAGCTAAATTAGCCTGCAAGTAAGTTTAAGTAGGCTACCAACAACAATATGTGGTAGCCTATCCTAATTAGCTTAATACATTATTGTTCACGTTATGGTTTAATTGTCAAAAGTAGTGCCCTGTGTGCTACGATTCCAGCTAAACCTTTTACAATTATGTGTTATGTTTGGCTTTTACAGTTATGTGTCATGTTTGGCATTACATCAGTCATATTGCTAGCCTATTTGTTTAAATATTTTGGGTCTTCCTGTACAAACTGCATTCAAAGGACAAAAACGACCAGGCCTACTGCCATTTTTCTGAAGTAGAATGCAGTACACTAACATTTCAGTAAATATTGCATTACTACGTAGTGCAATGAAGTTTTTTCCTTGTCCAAAATAGGCTACTGTATTTTCCTGCATTTGAACTGCACATATTCTTCCAAAACTGCAGTGTTGACAGTTGGTTTTATATTTTTTGTATTGTAATATTTGAATATTTACACACTGTTACACCTTAATTGTGCTTCATCCAGCCAAAACACAATCTGTGGAGCCTGGCCCTGAAGAAGAGAAGCACAAACTGAAACGGACACTGCCACATGCCAAAAGGTTGTAAGACAATGTGATGGAATAAAAAAAACAAGCGTTTTTATCTTTTAACATTTTATTGTGATTTCATCCTGGCATATGGTTTTATTATGCACACAGAAGGGTGGAATATAGCTTATTATAGCTTAAATCACACCTACACACTGCAAGCATTCCAAAAATATATAATTTAGGCCACCTTCATCGATCCATCCTTCTGCAATACCCTAAAAAGTACCCGCGCTCAAAATAATGCGTCACTCTGAACTGTGATTTCATCCTGGCACGTGGTTTTATTAAGCACACAGAAGGGCGGAATATAGCTTATTATAGCTTAAATCACACCTGCACACTGCAAGCATTCCAAAAATATATAATTTAGGCCACCTTCATCGATCCATCCTTCTACAATACCCTAAAAAGTACCCGCGCTCAAAATAATGCGTCACTCTGAACTGTGATTTCATCCTGGCACGTGGTTTTATTAAGCACACAGAAGGGTGGAATATAGCTTATTATAGCTTAAATCACACCTACACACTGCAAGCATTCCAAAAATATATAATTTAGGCCACCTTCATCGATCCATCCTTCTGCAATACCCTAAAAAGTACCCGCGCTCAAAATAATGCGTCACTCTGAACTGTGATTTCATCCTGGCACGTGGTTTTATTAAGCACACAGAAGGGTGGAATATAGCTTATTATAGCTTAAATCACACCTGCACACTGCAAGCATTCCAAAAATATATAATTTAGGCCACCTTCATCGATCCATCCTTCTACAATACCCTAAAAAGTACCCGCGCTCAAAATAATGCGTCACTCTGAACTGTGATTTCATCCTGGCACGTGGTTTTATTAAGCACACAGAAGGGTGGAATATAGCTTATTATAGCTTAAATCACACCTACACACTGCAAGCATTCCAAAAATATATAATTTAGGCCACCTTCATCGATCCATCCTTCTGCAATACCCTAAAAAGTACCCGCGCTCAAAATAATGCGTCACTCTGAACTGTGATTTCATCCTGGCACGTGGTTTTATTAAGCACACAGAAGGGTGGAATATAGCTTATTATAGCTTAAATCACACCTACACACTGCAAGCATTCCAAAAATATATAATTTAGGCCACCTTCATCGATCCATCCTTCTACAATACCCTAAAAAGTACCCGCGCTCAAAATAATGCGTCACTCTGAACTGTGATTTCATCCTGGCACATGGTTTTATTAAGCACACAGAAGGGTGGAATATAGCTTATTATAGCTTAAATCACACCTACACACTGCAAGCATTCCAAAAAGATATAATTTAGGCCACCTTCATCGATCCATCCTTCTACAATACCCTAAAAAGTACCCGCGCTCAAAATAATGCGTCACTCTGAACTGTGATTTCCTCCTGGCACGTGGTTTTATTAAGCACACAGAAGGGTGGAATATAGCTTATTATAGCTTAAATCACACCTACACACTGCAAGCATTCCAAAAATATATAATTTAGGCCACCTTCATCGATCCATCCTTCTACAATACCCTAAAAAGTACCCGCGCTCAAAATAATGCGTCACTCTGAACTGTGATTTCATCCTGGCACGTGGTTTTATTAAGCACACAGAAGGGTGGAATATAGCTTATTATAGCTTAAATCACACCTACACACTGCAAGCATTCCAAAAATATATAAGGGGACCCCTGACGTAGAGCATATGTTAACTGAGCACTGCTGGTTGGGAAATATTTTTTAAATAAACTTTGCAGGGATGTGATGTAGGCCTACTGTTTAATACATGGGATCACAAGAGTGCCTCCCAATCAGACGTTTCAGCGATTTCGCTCAGAAATTCCAAAGGCATAATACTGTCGCGATCGCGAAGTTTTTTTGGTGAATGCAGTAATCTTATTTGCTAGGTGAGGTGCTTGTCTTTGCCTTGTAACTGGACATTTAACTCAAATGTATCGCTAAGATATATCAAATATATCGCTAAGATAGGCCAGCTTCGTCAAGAAATGTTCATTAGTGAACGTGCTTGCAGATTCAAACATGCGCTCTTCCTCCAAGAAGAGGCGACTCGGAGCTCAAACACGCGCGACAGCACTTTACCAACCCGCGCCTTGCCGTGCGGCTGCAGTCTACTTGGAAGCAGCGGGGAACACAGGACCCTTTTTTCAAAAAAGGGTCCTATGTTCCCCGGTAGCGGGGAACATAGGACCCGGGGAACATAGGACCCGGGGAACATAGGGATGACCCCAGATGGCTCATATGAAGGCAGAACTAGCATGCTAATGCTATGCTAAGGCATTTATTCTATGTTTACCTTGAAGTGACGCCAGAACTAGCATGCTAATGCTAAGCTAAGGCATTCATTCTGTGTTTACCTTTAAGTGGCACTCCTTGAAGGTGTCTCCAGTTATGATCATGCAGCGTCTCTCGGCCCAGTTGGAGCAGTAGGAATGACGCTGGCAGGGAAAGGTCTCGGTCATCACGTCGGAACAGGGTGGCGTGCCCGTCTTCCAGCTGTTCCCAAACTCCAGTGCACTGGACGCCAGCAAGGATCCACTACTCATCAGGTCGTTGGCCTCGCTGGAGTCAAAGTTCCCACACAGGCCACACACTTGACCCTAAAGAAAGTGTAGCAATGTGTTTATTCATACTGCTCAGTTTGCTTGTGTGTACGTGAGTGTGTGCCCTCAAACATACCTCCAAGCATGATGACCTGTGTGGTGTACGTGTGTGTTAATGGGTGAGTGTGTATGTGAGTTACTGTGTGTGTGTGTGTGTGTACATACCCTCCACCTTGCCTCCAGCAGCACGGTTAGGCGTGTGTGTTTGTCCCAGATGAGTGTGAGGCCTAGGCGCGGTATGGACACCACGATGTAGAGCCCCACTGTGTGGACGGAGTACAGCATCTCTCCCCAAACAGCTGATGTGTTGGAGGACCTGGAGGACACAGACATGTCCCCCAGCACCAGCGACACCTCATCCTGAACACACAACAGAGAGAGAGGGGGGGGGGGGGGGGGCGGGGGGGGGGGGTTAGGATAATGTGTGTGTGTGAGTGAGTACCAGCACCAGTGACACCTCATCCTGTGTGTGTGTGTGTGTGTGTGTGTGTGTGTGTGTGTGTGTGTACCAGCAGGTCCAGAGTGATGGTGCGGGAGCAGGTCAGCACTTCATCACAGCAGGGAATGCTCTCCACTCTGACAGCAAACTGCCCATTGCCCCTCCCACAGCCATCCTGTAACAAACAGCAGGACAACTCACACACATACTCAGGACAACTCTCTAAAACACACCAACTCTAAAACACACAAACACTTATAGCCACAACTATAAAACACACCAACTCTTTATCACAACAACAATAAAACACACCAACACTCCCACTGTCATCCTGGGTAACTAACAGCAGGAGAAGTCAGCCCAGACGTATAGCAGATGATACAATCACGCAGCAGATCTTATCATTAGCCGATGGAAGGTCATTTAGATTAGAGGTCACTGCCTGATATAACCTCCAGGCCAAAGTGAAGAAGGTAATTTACTGTAGATTAGAGGTCAGTGCCTGATCTCACCTCCAGCAGGGTGTACTGGCAGTTCCCATCGAAGCTGAACCACCTGGAGTCAAAGGTCTGGTAGTGACCGTTACCAAACACCTGGCACCGTCCTGGGCACGACTCTCCAGTGCAGGTCCAATGCCCTCCACTGCAGGTGCTGTTAGAATAACACACACACATACACACACACTGTTAGAGCCACACACATATGCTGGTTAGGGTCTATTACATTTACATTTATTCATTTAGCAGATACTTTTAATCCAAAGTGATTTACATTTCAATTACACATTACAAGGGACTACATTGTCCCTGGAGCAACTTGAGGTTAAGTGCCTTGCTTAAAGGTTGTATCAGCGATAGCGGGTATACGTCACTGTTGATGTTCAAACAAAACAGAGAGCTAGCTCGCTACTCCCTCCCGTGCAATTAAAACTCTCCTAAATGCGCATCTCGTCGGTTATTGGTTGAAACACTTTATTTTGCTTTGTTGGTAGCAATTGTTTTTGTGTACAGATCTCGGAGCCTAGGGTGCCTACAGAGACACGTTTTTTTGACGGCCTGCTTATGAGGCAGACAGCTAGCGGATCGTTAGGAAAGATTAGATCAGGGATTCCCAAACTGTGGTACACGTACCCCCAGTGGTACGCGAGCTGCCACTAGGGGGTACGCGAGATGAAAAGGGCAATGGCGGAAAGGAGTTAAAAATGATTCATTCGTTAAATTAATTATTAAAGCGATCGAAGAGGAGAAGCGAGAGAAACAGAGCAGGACACAGGTAACGATGGAATGGGATGGGGGGCAGACTAATGAAGGTGGAGATGGAGTGCAGGGGGATAAAAGAGAACGAGACAGAAAAGACTGCACGAAGAAAACGAAAGTATGATGAGGCATATAGGCCTAGGCTTCACGTGGATTGGGAGACAGACTGCCCAAAAGTCACAGTGCGTGGTCTGCAGTGAGATGCTACCTAACCATTCTAATGTGGTTCTCCACACTGTTTTTTTTAACGTGAGAGCTCATAGACCAGTTGCACATTTTGATTATGTTATCATGTAGGGCGGCTAATTAAACAACGATGCCTGGAATGCGTCAATAGAATAAGTTACTTTTTTATGTGTTGGATGGTGGGGGTACGCGAGCCGAGTCAGGATGTAGAAGGTGGTCCGCGGGGAAAAAAGTTTGGGAACCGCTGGATTAGATGAATGTGATCATTTATGTTTGGCCCTTTTTTGGGCCTGAAATCGCTGATACAACCTTTAAGGGGCACAACTGTGGAATCCGGGAATTGAACCCACAACTTTTCAGGCTACTGCATGCTAGCCCAGCTCCTTAGCCACTACACTACTACTGCATGCTAGCCCAGCTCCTTAGCCACTACACTACTACTGCATGCTAGCCCAGATCCTTAGCCACTACACTACTACTGCATGCTAGCCTAGCTCCTTAGCCACTACACTACTACTGCATGCTAGCCCAGCTCCTTAGCCACTACACTACTACTGCATGCTAGCCCAGCTCCTTAGCCACTACACTACTACTTCATGCTAGCCTAGTTCCACTACGCTACCACCGCCCCCACAGCAGTCATTTTGACATGAAATAGGAGGACATGAAATTGTTTGTATATTTTAACTTTTAAATGCATCAATTCGGGTGCACTTTCAAAGTAAATTCAGAGGTCAGACTTGCTTATTTTTATGGAAATATTTGTGCTGTAGCGTAAACTATTTTGCACTTCAGAATTATAACTATGCACACACAGGTGGAATAGTTATGGTGATATTGCAATAAGTTCACAACCACAAAACATATGCTACATTTCACAGTTCCGAAATGATCAAAAATGTGTGTACATTTCATCACTCCATGAAATTATGCAGAAGTGGTCACCTGTGTTATTCAGCTAGTTCATTTAAGATATTGGTCATTGTAATGGCCATCTTATCTAACTCTAGAGTAAAAGCCAAATAAGCTTAGTTCCCAAAAGGTTGGTGTTCCTTTAACAAATGTACAGTGACCAATTCAACGGATGTTTTCCATCAATGGCGGTTCACACACACTCACCATGTCTTGCAGTTGGTCTCTACACTCTCCCCAGGGCCGTACACACTCCCGCTAAACACACATGTGCAGTTGTCCGCAGACACACACATTCCCTTGTGGTCCTCATACTGGCCATCTGGACAATAGCAGCCGGTGCTGCACACTGCAGAACTCTGCATACACACAAAGTCATAACATTATATTTGTGTGTGTGTGTGCGCGCGCGCGTGTGTGTGTGTGGACAGTAGCAGCCGGTATTGCACACTTCACTGAAACTCTAAACACACAACACAAACCAAAGAATCGCGTAACAATGCTAATACAAATACTTACAATTACATGCATTACATGCATTATCTACATACATCCAAATAGCTAGGCTAAGCTGAGTAACTACTCCGTTTTAACATGAGAAAACATAGATAGACCATTCAAATCTGTAGAAATAGGTAGCAAATAATAACTAAATAATACAATATATTGTCAGTTTAGTGAATATGAAGATTTATATCAGTTATGTTACATACAGGTAAGTATGTGCATTTGGCAGATATTAGCATTTTATTTTGTGTGTGTGTGGTGTGTGTGCGCATGTGTGTGTGCGTGTGTGTGGGTGTGTGTGCGTGCGTGTATGTGTGTGTGTGTGTGATATACTTACAACTGGCTTGCTCAAGCTCTCACAAGTTTTCTGTGCAGTGTTAACGTGTAAATACGCACAGTGCACACACACTTTTTCCTCTTGGCAAACTGACAGAGAGCATGAAAAAGAATCAGCTTTATAGCCCATCTCCTCGTACAGTAACTCAAACTCAAAAATGCTGTGATAGTCAAGATAATTCACACAACAAACATTGTAACTGATCAGAGATCAGAGAGTGTTTTAAACAGCTTACCACAGGCCTCTGAACAGTTCAGCTTTCCATCTTTACAATTGCTGCAAAAAGATGAATTGCTACATAAAACTTCATTCATTCTCAAATGTACCCATAAATCTGCGTTCTAATCTTTTGTCTGGTGTCCATCACATGAAAGGCACTATGGCAGTCATTTTATGACCCTCCCACTCTCCAACGTATGTTCGGAATCTGCGGTCTCTGTGTTTTTAAAAATCTAGCAACAATTAGATTTACATTTATTAATTTAACAGACGCTTTCATCCAAAGCGACCTCCAGCAAGCGAATAACATTTAAGCTCCAGTGCAGAATATGTTCTAGTTATGACCTTGTGGAACTCTCTAGAACAGAGAGTTCTCTCTCCGCTCCTCTTCTGAGCCTGTGGTCACTGTCCACTTACCATGCCCTTCCATCAATGACGACTGGTCCTGGCGGCGCGGCGCCCCCTATGTGGTGACACTGGCACTGCGAGCGGGGGCTGCAGCTGCCGTGGTCATTCAGGTAGGTTCCCTCCCGGCAACCGCAGCCCTCCGCAGGCTCCGCCTCCAGCTCACAGGTAGGGTCGGGCCCCGCCAGCGAGCGGCAGGTGCGGTTGCACACCTGTGTTGCGTAGTCAAACCCCTGGTTGGTTGCACACGTCACCGCTGTGAGAGAGAGACAGAGAGACACAGATACACACACACACAAACACACAGGCAGACATACACACAAACACACACACACACACATGCATACACACACACACACACACACACACACATGCATACACACATTACAAAATCATCAATCTGATACAGTCATTAAAAGTCATCAGTAAAATCTCCTTCCAAGGTTTACAAGCACGCCTCCATAGCTCTACATACTGCATGCTTTTCCATACTGTGTGTGTACATGTGTGTGTGTGTGTGTGTTTGTACAGTATGCGTGCAGGCTTCAAGGAAGTTCCCGAATAACCAGATTTAAAAACAGTGCGTTTCTTTTGTGCAGCCAGATGCAAACCCAAGCATCAAGTGCCTGTAAAACCCATTTCCCGGTTCTCACTGAATAGCTGAAATCATTCAATCCATCAAGGAAACAGAGCACCAGTAATTCAGCCGCCCAATTCAAAAAGAATGTTACGCACTCCAGAACAAGAGGGAGGGTGTCAAATCTGATACCCTCACATTTAAACATTTCACAAAGTACTTCCTTGTTTTGACCTCCTTCCTGGTAGTTCTCCATATTGTGACATACAGCACGTCAGCACCACATTACCCATGTATGAAGCAGAATGTGGCCAAAACGGGAATCAAGTTCAAGCTACTTAGTGCCTAGAGGTATATTTACAGTATATGTCATGGTGATAAATATAAAATTGAATATAAATAAAATTGAATTGAAATCATGACATTCACATTTCTCTCTACAAACAACATTAATAATATTAACTATATTGAAAATATTAATTACTGTAGTACAAACAATACAAATTGTATTAAAACAGCACAGCAAAACATACAGTCCCAATAGTGATTGAATCATTTAAGAAATGTGTGTATCTGTGTTGAAAGTCGCTCTGTACTGAGTGTTATGGTTGTGTTGTGTACCAGGTGGACTCACTGCAGTAGAAAAGTATAGTATGAATGTGAAATATGTGTATGTATGTATGTATGGATGTTTGCATGTATGTAGTAGTATGTATGTATGTATGTATGTATGTATGTATGTGTATGTATATGTAGTATGTATGTATGTATTGTATGTACGTATGTACTGTATGTATGTATGTATGTATGCATGTAGTATGTATGTATGTATGTATGTATGTATATATTAGTATTAGTATGTGTATGTATTAGGGCTGTAACGATTTACGATTCGAAACCGAAATCGCGACATTCATATCCACGATACTGTGTCGCGGTGTGAAAAGGCAGAATCGCGACACACCCTTTCTAGTGTTTCACGCAGTGCTTTGCAGCTTATGCGGCCGCAAAAGCAACCCACAACTCCCGCTTTACTTATCGGTAGCCTACGTTGTCCAAAAACAAATAAATAAATAAATAATAATTTCATACCTCTCCTTGCTTTCATTGTAGACTATGTGTGCAACTTTACCAAACAGTATAGAAGTAAACCCCCTGTCCTAAAACTCATGCATTGAAGTTGACTGATCATCTCAATACCAACGTTTCCCAAAAGGGCCTGTTCCAAGGAGAACAAGTATTACCTTGAAACTTAAACACACATGGGGAAACTGAACAGTCCAATCAGTAGACTATGATAGGCTAAGCTATATGCTACTTTGTTTACAATATTTCCAGGCTTCAACCAGAAAGCTGAATTAAAGAGGTAGAGTTGTAATAAAAAATATTAGGCCTAGGCTATAGGCTAATCTGCATAAAGTGTGTGACCGTGGGTCAAAAATCGTGATACAAACCGAATCGTGAGGTTGGTGTATCGTTACAGCCCTAGTATGTATTAGTATGTATGGTATGTATGTATGTATGTATGTATATAGTATTAGTATGTGTATGTATTAGTATGTATGTATGTATTGTATGTACGTATGTATGGTATGTATGTTATGTATGGTATGTATGTATTGTATGTATGCATGTATGTATTGTATGTATGTATGCATGTATTGTATGTATTGTATGTATGTATCTGTATGTGTGGTGTCCCAGGTGGACTCACTGCAGTTGGCTGCTGCTCTCCAGTCTCCCACAGAGGCCCCAACAGAAGCACAGGCTTTGGCGTAGTTGCCGAGGGCGACGCACAGACACGACTGAAGCCCCGACTGGCAGTGGCATGTTTTACTGAGGCAGGCCTAAAAACAGAACAACATAATATGATTAAAATATTTACATTGATTATACATAAAACTTTATTAAAAAAACGTCTGGCCTTCTCACCGTTCAGTCAGTGATCATTCTTAAAAATACTACATTTTCCAGATTTTAATGTCTGACGTACGTACCTGATAATAGTGGTCGTAGGGAACATGACGGTGTGTACCTGATACTAGTGGTCATAGGGAACCTGATACTAGTGGTCATAGGGAACCTGATACTAGCGGTCATAGGGAACCTGATAATAGCGGTCGTAGGGAACCTGATTATAGCGGTTGAAGGGAACATGACGGTGTGTACCTGATAATAGCGGTCGTAGGGAACATGACGGTGTGTACCTGATAATAGCGGTCGTAGGGAACATGACGGTGCGTACCTAATAATAGTGGTCGTATGGAACATGACGGTGCGTACCTGATAATAGTGGTCGTATGGAACATGACTGTGTGTACCTGATAATAGTGGTCGTATGGAACATGACTGTGGCAGAAGCTAAATATCCCATGAGGATCCCTCAGCTGGTTGCAGTGCTCATCAGCAAATATTTCTGCAGAAAAACACACCAATTGAAACATGAAATAGAATTGAACGGATTAGGCACTACAGCCCATGCTGATGCAGATGTGAATAGAATAGAGTACAGTAGAGTACAGTAGCACAGTACATTAGAAGAGATATCATAGAATTGAATGGAGTAGGCACTGCAGCCCATGCTGATGCAGATGTGAATAGAATAGAATACAGTAGAGTAGAATAGAATATAATAGAATAGAGTAGAGTACAATATAATAGAATTGAATGGAGTAGGCACTGCAGCCCATGTTGATGCAGATGTGAATAAAATAGATTAGAGTAGACAGTATAGTAGAGTACAAGGATACAAGGAAGTTTATTGTCACATGCATATAGTTACTGGAAGTAAGAAATGCAGTGAAATTATGTCTGGTGTCAGCCTATTTGTGCATTTATGGGGGGGGGGGGGGTAAAAAGTGCAGTAGAAGCGGGGTTTAGTAGATAAAGTGGCAAGGGCTGCATAAGAAAGGTGGGGGAGGATTGGGATTGGGGGGGGGGGCACCAACAAGGAGCACCCAAGAGCAACAGGGGCAAGGAAAAACTCCCTTACCAAGGAAGAAACCTTGGGCAGATCCACGGCTCAAGGGGCTAACCTAACTGCCAGGGGTCTTGGTGTGTGTGTTGGGGGGATGACAGGGGAGATGGGATAGTGTGCTGTGTATGTGGGGAGAGGGCAGTGTGCAATATGTGTGTTGGAGAATTGGAGAAGCTTCCTCATGAGACAATGTGCTGTGTATTGGGGGGGGGGGGGGCAGTGTACTGCAAGTATGGTGAAGGGACTTACTATTGCAAGCAGAGTACTGTATGTATGATGTATGTGAGTGATGACAGTGAAGATGTGTGTGTGGGCGGGAGGGGAGTGGAGCAGTGACTGTGTGTGTAGTGTGTGTGTGGGTAGGTGGGGGCAGTGTGCTGTAAGTATGTAGAGGATGTGTGTTGGAGAAGATCCTGAAGACAAGTAGAGTAGAGTAGAATAGAGTAGAATATAGGAGAGGAGAGTAGAGTAGAGTAGAGTAGAGTAGAGTAGAGTAGAATAGAGTAGAGTAGAGTAGAGTAGAATAGAGTAGAATATAGTAGAGTAGAGTAGAGTAGAGTAGAATAGAGTAGAATATAGTAGAGTAGAGTAGAGTAGAATAGAGTAGAATATAGTAGAGTAGAATAGAGTAGAGTAGAGTAGAATATAGTAGAGTAGAGTAGAGTAGAGTAGAGGAGAGTAGAATAGAGTAGAGTAGAGTAGAGTAGAGTAGAGTAGAGTAGAATAGAGTAGAGTAGAGTAGAGTAGAATATAGTAGAGTAGAGTAGAGTAGAGTAGAATATAGTAGAGGAGAGTAGAGTAGAGTAGAGTAGAGTAGAATAGAGTAGAGTAGAGTAGAGTAGAATATAGTAGAGGAGAGTAGAGTAGGTACCGCTGTCCATGTTAATGCAGAGGGGGTTGATGTTGGGCTCACAGCTCTCTAGGGACCAGGAGAGGGCAAAGGGCTCCGCAGAGTTCTCCACTATGCCACTGCTGGTGGTGAAGTCATCCCCTGAGTCCCCGTTAAAGTTCCCACAAAGGCCTGACACACACACGCACACACGCACACACACACAAAGCACTGAAGATCACTGACAAGGACAGGATTAGGCGTAACTAAGTTATCCCACTCGTGCTTTGCTATAGACACACACATTTATTGGGCACCCCAACAAGAGAACAACAAGATAAACAACAAGAGGAGGGCATGGTAAGTTATGATAATGATTACCATAGCAACAACAAGAGGAGGAGATTGTAAGTTATGATAATGATTACCATAGCAACAACAAGAGGAGGGCATTGTAAGTTATGATAATGATTACCATAGCAACAACAAGAGGAGGGCATTGTAAGTTATGATAATGATTACCATAGCAACTGCTGTACTTGTATCAACAATTACATAAGTCTGCAAATTATGGTAATTATTTACCTGTGGTGGTTCCATTTTGCTCTTTAGGCAAGGACACGTAGACCTGGATCTCAGGGGCCATTTGCACCTGTATGCTGAGGCCTGAGAGGGCCAGGACCTGAACAAACATGGAGGACTGCCAGAAAACGGAGACGAACGCTGAAAAACACACAAGCATTCAGGTGAGTTCAGACAGCACTACTCCTAGTGAAAAACATTACGCTATATATACATTAGGGCTGTAAATCGATTAAAAAAAATAATCTAATTAATTACATACTCTGTGATTAATTAATCTAAATTAATCGCATATATATTTTTTGCTGTGAAAGTATTTTACATATTTAAATTCAAATGAATCATTGAATAATCAGAATTAGTGACATTAAAGTTCAAAAACTCTTTTATTATTATTTTCACTGTTCAAATAATTGCCATAATAATCTATGATATGACCTAATATGCTGAGGAAATAAATTCAAAAGTGCTTCGGGAAGAAGTTTTTTTTTCACATACAAGGCATTTCAGGCCACAGATATAACCTAGGGGACACAATGAAAATAAATTAACACTCCCCTCAATGTCAACACATTTCTTTGCATTGATGTGCGACTATAGAGTTGATGAACTCCGGTGATATGCAAATTCCTTGCTGCAGACATTGCAGAGGACTTTATTTTCAACACTTTATTTTTTATGAACACCATCAGGCCGTTTTTTAAAGAGTAAATGTTCCAATCAATGATCCAGGCAGCACGTTTTCTTCTCTCCTTCATTTTACGGTCTAATTTTTACTGACTAGAACGGCTCGGGGTCAAAGGTCATACGGAATCGATTAATCTGCACGGTTTTAATCTGCTCAGTTATTTTTTCTCAAATTAATTAATTGAAATTAATCAGTTATTTTGACAGCCCTAATATACATTATACTATATATACATTACATTATATAGGTACAAGCTGCGTGAGCTCAAAAACATTACGCTATATAGGTACAAGCTGCATGAGCTCAAAAACATTACGCTATATATACATTACGCTATATATACATTACACTATATAGGTACAAGCTGCATGAGCTCAAAAACATTACGCTATATATACATTACGCTATATATACAGTTACAAGCTGCGTGAGCTCAAAAACATTACGCTATATAGGAGGCTACAAGCTGCATGAGCTCAAAAACATTACGCTATATAGATCACTGATTCTTGAGATAAGGGACAAAAGTACTTTTGAAAAGTGACAAACAAAAAATCGATACTATATTAATTTGAATTGGATATCATCAGAAACATAGATCTCATCATCTAAAGGAACAGGTATTTTATTAACCACTTTTTATAAAAATTGACATTTACTGACTTAGTAACTTGTCATTTGTCAACTCCGTCTGACACATGAAAATATGTTTTTTTTTAAACAGAAACAGACATCCCTTCTCCTAGCCTAGTCGCCTGCTGTAGTTTTGCTGGTCACCTTGCTATTTTATAGTTGTATCAGGTAGCTTAGTTGACTTTACATTCTCCTATGTGGGCCTGACACTTCAGCCATTTGGAACAGAAGAACACACCAGAATAGGCCTGCTTAGTAAGCAGGATTTGATGGCTGCATTGCAATTCAATGCGGAAGTAATCCAAGTATTCAGAATACGTTACTCAGATTGAATACGTTACAAAATACATATTTGGGCATGTATTCTGTAACAGAATACTTTTTGAAAGTATCCTTCCCAACACTGCCTACATCTTATGAGTCCCATGCGCTTTCCCACCAGTGGAGCTAGTTGGCTAGTTGATCAAACTTTTGCCAATTTAAAAAAAAAGCTAAACTCCCATCTTCTTTGTTTTCAAGTAGCAAGAAATTCACGTGGAACCGTCGCAACTCTGTCATCATTATGTTAAGCCCGCCCACCGACTCTGCACACGATATGATTGGCCTGATCGAAGTTTGATTTTACCAGCTTTTACAAGCCAGCAAATTACATTTGCTGCTGCTAGGGTACGTATAGATTTCTAGGCTACCCTCCTCCCATATTTAGGGTGAAAATTGGCAGTAGGACCACAAGAATGCAAAAACTCAACTTTCACATCTTGGTGTTCTATATCTACATCAATGGACTTTCCTAACCACCAGTGATCATCATACACCACTGCCAGCCAATCCCCTGTCTCAATACTGTTGATAGTTATATCAACAGTAGCACCCCCAGGATCTTTCAATGGCTCCTCTTCCATTTCTTCCACCAAATCTTACATTTCATCGACCGAATCCCCTGCTTCTGCCAACTCGTCCTCCATCTCCTGCATCAACATGGCCAATGGACGGCTCTTCCTGGCCCTTGCATCAGTCTGCTGCTCCTCTGAGCAGTCTCTTATACAAAGAGTAGCTGGGGGAAAGCATTGGCAATCCAATGGCTCACTGCAAGAGCATGATAGTTGTCTGTACCTAACACCAAACTGGCGAAGCCTATGAAGAAGCCAATACTTCTTTAGAACCTTGCCTGATACACTGCAAAAAATCAACTCTAACCAAGTGCTATTAATCGTATAATAAGATCAAAAAATCTATTTGGTATTGTTTTTCTAGCATGAAAAAACTTACCTAGCGCTCTCTTGAAAGATCATTTTGACTTAATTTAAGAAGACTTTGACTTATTTTAAGGAATCTTATCAAGACAAATTTACTTAACCCACTGGAAGAAAAATGTGCTTATTTTCAGGATGAGATGTCTTAAAATAAATCAAACATTTCTTAAATTAGGTCAAATGATTTCATGAGAAAGTGCTAGGTAAGTCTCTTTATACTGAAAACTAGTTTTATCTTGATATAAGATTAATAATCTTGGTTTGATTTTATTAGATACGCAGTTTTTGCAGTGTAATGCCAGTTGTCTGTGACCTGATTTATAATTCCTTCTCAGCTCTTGTGGAAAAGAAGCTATCTCCTAATGTTGGGAGTTCCGATGTTGGCTTCCCGTTATCATCCTCTCTGTTTCTGTTCATGGAGAATCTACAATCATTCTTTTAGTTTGACATTTGACTTGCTGCTACCTTTATAGTGTAATATTTTTGAGCTGCATGAGCTCAAAAAACATTACGCTATATAGGTACAAGCTGCATGAGCTCAAAAACATTACGCTACATTACGCTATATATATATTATGCTATATATACATTACGCTATATAGGTACAAGCTGCATGAGCTCAAAAACATTACTATACATTACGCTATATATACATTACGCTATATAGGTACAAGCTGCGTGAGCTCAAAAACATTACGCTATATATACATTACGCTATATAGGTACAAGCTGCACGAGCTCTGTAAAGTGTGTTGATACATATTCATATGGTATGGCGCTAAATAAAGCTGAATTGGATTGGCCTCAGCCGTGGCGCAACTGGCTGGGGCACCTGCACCATACGCTGGTGACCCAGGTTCGATTCCCACCCCGTGGTCCTTTCCGGATCCCAACCCGACTCTTTCTCCCCCTCACTTCCTGTCATTCTCTACCATCCTGTCAATTAAAGGCATAAAAGGCCAAAAAAATAAATACAAATAAATTAAGCTGAATTGGATTATATTACATGTGAAGGTGTCCCCTACCGGTTTGATGCAGCTCTCTGATTTCTTCATTCTGAAACATCACCCTTGAGTGGGTGAAGACGTAGCTCTCCTGATCAACACAAACAAAAGGGGATTTAGTGTTTAAATTAATTAATTTGTGAGGTAGGGTTAGGGTTCCAATATAGTGCTTGATAAATTACCTATAAATGCCCTATAAATGCCTTCTATGTGGACAGAGAAGTCCCTTTACGTTATCATTATGAAAGAGTTAAGTGTGAGTGGAATAATGTGGTCCATCCAAGGCTTTGTAACTGGGACTTATCACACCAAGAACGATAACGATACAACAATAACGATACACTGAACAACGATAGGGGGGCAGCCATGGCCTACTGGTTAGGGCTTCGGGCTTGTAACCGAGGGGTTGCCGGTTCGATCCCCAACCAGTAGGAAAAATGTGGGCGGGGGAAGTGGTTCAGCACTGATCTCCCATGCCCACATCCACGGCTGAAGTGCCCTTGAGCAAGGCACCTAACCCCTCACTGCTCCCTGAGCGCCGCTGTAGCACTTGAGCAAGGCACCTAACCTCAATTGTCTCCGAGCGCCGATGTAGCAGGCAGCTCACTGCGCCGGGATTAGTGTGTGCTTCACCTCACTGTGTGTTCACTGTGTGCTGAGTGTGTTTCACTAATTCACGGATTGGGATAAATGCAGAGACCAAATTTCCATCTATCTATCTATCTATCTGAATGTGATGCCTAAAATTTGATGGGTTCTGATTGGCTATTATTATTATTATTGGCTATCTATTAGCTTTTTTTTTTTTTTTTTTATATTTGTTTGGGCTTTTTATGCCTTTAATTTGATAGGACAGTGGAGAATGACAGGAAGTGAGTGGGAGAGAGAGTCGGGGTGGGATCCGGAAAGGACCATGGGGCGGGAATCGAACCCGGGTTGCCGGCGTACGGTGCAGGTGCCCCAGCCAGTTGCGCCACAGCTGGGGCCGGCTATTAGCTTTTTATCATTCTCAAAATCGCTCTGAAAGTGATCCCCAATGATATTGTTCTTCATGTTGTTATCGTTATAGTTTATGTGTGAACGTCGTCATTCATATTAACGAGAATGACGTTTGTTTATAGTTATCGTTGTCGGTATCGTTCTTGGTGTGAATGGGCCTTTAAACAGAATCTGGATGTGAAAGTAGCACAAGAGATGATTAGAGTGTGAGGAACGCTCCATCCTTGTAGCAGTACATAGCGATGAAACAGAGAGAAGCATATCTCTCTCCTGACTTACGTGGTAAATCTTCAACTCCACTCTCTGCAGTCTGATGGCTCTCTCAGAAAAGTGAGCGGTAAGCGTCCAGTTCAACCCCTGTACACCACAGAAGAAACAAATTCACTCTCAAATCAGGCAAAGTACAACATAAAAACATAATTTCTACTTTCAGTTGTCCCTGTAGCTTTTCATTCCATACATTTGTATCAAGAAGGTATTTACTGTTACAACATTTACTGTGTAAATTGCCCCTTGAGAATAAATTGTGTTTTGAATTGAATTAAATTGAAGTGAATTTAATTGAATATTCGGTAATGGTTAACCGTGATGTAGTCGCCTCAGCTAACATTAGTTAGAATAGATCATATTAAATGTTAGCCAATGTTCAACTCATGCTTCCTATTTACTGTCAAATTAGGCCTTGAATCTTGACCAAAGAGATTGTAGCACCTTAATAAAATGAGTATTCTAGTCAGTCACCTGTGCTGCCACGTAAGAGCATTTGCCTGGCAGTCTTAAGTGTTTGCCATCGAAAGACGTCACAAACTGGGACTCAACGGAGCATTTCTTAGGACAGATGTCTTCAGAACACCGCCACTTTCCAGACACACACTCACTGGCAGGGAGAGACAGACGAGAGAGAGAGAGTGGGAGAGAGAGAGAGAGAGCAAGACAGAGAGAGAGAGACAGAGAGAGAGAGATTAAGAATTGACTAGCTAGGATATTGTGAACTTCATTTACAATGTCCTTTCTTACTAACATGTCGTTAACACATCTTTCCTGTTCTCGCAGAGTTGGTGGTTAAGTCTAGAGTGGGTTCTTAGTAAGAATCAGGCTAAATAATTACTGCTGGCTATATCCATTAGTTCCTTACCATGTCTGGGATTGCGTTTCTGTATTTTACATTAATTCCTTACCAGGTGTGCATGGATGTGGTGGAGTAGTGGTAAAGTCACCGACTGACCATTAAAGCTGCAGTTGGCAAGTATGACAGATTGAGGGGAATTTTGAATGTTTACAACTCTTATGCCCCTCCCCCACTACCACCGAACACCCTCTCATCGAGTTTGTGCTCGTCAGTGCGCACCAGACTGCACCAGACTGTGATTGACAGTCAGATCTCACACAGCCCTGCTCTGATTGGACCAGAAGAACCGGGAGCTGTGGATTTTTGCAAAACAAATAACAGGCTCTAGGTGGAGGTAAAAGTGTGTTTTTTCCTAAAACCGGCTGATTTATGTTGTTCTGTCGGAGCATAGTGATGGTTTCAGTGAATATGATCAAAAAAATCTTGCCAACTGCAGCTTCAATCAACCTTGGTTCGATTTCCGCTGATGCAAGTCTGTGTTGCTTTAGATAAAATGGTTTGCTAAATATCAGACAACTTTAACTTAACAGGTCGGGCATTTAGTTTCTGTACTCAACATTAGTTCCTCACCATGTCTGGTATTTGGTTCCTGTACTCAACATTAGTTCCCTCTTAGGACATTAGGTCCTCACCATGTCTGGTATTTGGTACATGTACTCTACATTAGTTCCTAATAATGTCTGGTATTTGGTTCATGTACTTTACAGTATTTCCTCACCATGTCTGGCATTTGGTTGCTTAAGTAGTTCCTCACCATGTCTGGTACGTATATGGTTCCAGTACTCTACATTAGTTCCTCACCATGTCTGGCACTTGGTTCCTCTGTGGGTTCCTGGTGGGTAGCTGCTGCCGCCGTACACACAGGGACACTCAGCCACACTCATACAATCGTGGCCCTCGGCACGGTCATTCAGTACCTTACCTGAACACAAAAAACACTATCAATAAAACCTCAAACACACACACATAGTACGGTCATTTAGTACCGTACCTGAAGACAACACACAGCACTGTCATTTAATACCTCACCTGTTGTCAACACCCCATACAATGGATATGTTATAACGTCTTAAATGCAAAATATTTATGCAAAAACTAATGGAACTTAACGTTAGCGCTGTCTGTTAACATAGTCTTATCTAAAGTTACTGTTTATGCACACTAATCTCTTGGTAACATTTACAGGCAATGGATTAATGGATGAATGAATAATCAATATCCAGCAAAATAAATTATCAATTATTAATAATAAAGAAAATGTCCCTCAGCAGATCATTGTAGAGTTAATGTAAAACTATAGTGAAACAGAGGTATGCTCTAAGGGCCTCTCAGATGACAACATCAGCTGGGTCTAAAGGTCATGACCTCTGACCTTGTGGGCACACACAGGTGCTGGTCACTTCCTGGTCGCCCGCTCGGGAGGTGGGGTTGGAGCAGGTGGGGGTAAAGGCGTTTCCCTGCTCCTGATAGGTCAGCTCTCCTGGGCAGTCCGGGGCGGCTGGAGGTGACAGGAGAACGAGATGAATGGCTCACGTGCTATGTATCTGTGTGTGTGTGTGTGTGTGTGTGTGTGTGTATCTGTGTGTGTGTGTGTGTGTGTGTGTGTGTGTGTGTGTGTGTGTATCTGTGTGTGTGTGTGTGTGTGTGTGTGTGTGTGTGTGTATCTGTGTGTGTGTGTGTATCTGTGTGTGTGTATCTGTGTGTGTGTGTGTGTGTGTGTGTGTGTGTGTGTGTGTGTGTGTGTGCGTGTGTGTGAGTGTGTGTGTGTGTATCTGAATATACATTAAATATGTTTTTCTTTATTCTCCATGATCCCTTCTTTTTGAAAACACCAATTTGACTTGTCTTATGCAAATCTTTCTTTTTTATTTTCCACCCTGAACATGGGCAAAATGCCCCATTGACATCAATATGTTTTATATAGAGTCACCACACTGCCACCTGTGGGAGTAACCTGTTGTAGCTCTATACAAAACATATTGATGTCAATGGTGCATTTTGCCCATGTTCAGGGTGGAAAGTGAAAAAGAAAGATTTGCATAAGACAAGTCAAATTGGTGTTTTTAAAAAGAAAAGATCATGGAGAATAAAGAAAAAAATATTTAAAAAATCTTTGTATATTCCCACAAGGTGTTTGGGTGCTCTGAAAATGAGAACCAAAAGTATTTTTTAGACTTGTAAGGTCTGCTGTTCAGACCCTGAAGGAATTTATTTTCTGTTCATTGTTTTTTGTGAGAGTGTTTCTACTTATCTCAGTAAGGAAAATAAATCAAGAGCCTATGTTGAGTACAAATATGTCTTCTGAAGGCTTAAACAGAGCCCAGCCAAAAACTCCAATAAAATTTGTATCAACTTTGAGGGACAGCTATGACCATGCAGGATTATCCAGACCAAATGTGACGATTTTGCTACATACTATTCCTATTTATGTACCAGCATGCAAAATTTGAGCCTCCTACATGGTTTAGTTCTTGCGCTGTGGGCTTGTGAACTTTGACAAAAAAAGAGGCCGAACAAAATCGACACCCCCCTCCCCCTGTGAAACTGGCTGTATCTTGGAAAGTATTGATCTTACATAAAAGTAATTTTACAGTGTGTCTCCTGGGTAACATAGGTACACCTGGTAATTTTTTCAGAATTTTTTGAGACCTAAGTGCGTGGGCCCTGGTTGAATTGACGTGGAATGACCCGGTACATAATGACCTC
>NW_027468664.1:32998249-33065749 GCF_046254945.1 Alosa pseudoharengus
TACTTACTCTTTCTCACGCTACTGTCACAATTACACACTACATCAAAACATTTTTACATCAACAAATGGAAAGCAATGTTCAGGGTAGGACATATAGCTCCAGGAGAAATGTTCATTACTGTACAGTCAAATTTCATAACTCAGTGGATTCAACATTTACTCTAAATCCAGTAAAATAAAGTAATGAAAATGGGGGTTTGTGTTTACAGTTTTGAGAAAAGGATGGGAAGTTTAAAAAAATGTGTTTTAATGGTGACAAGCATTTCAGTTCTGTAAATGAGAAATACTTTACAGTCTACAGCCTACAACGCACTCTACGTAATACCTCAACCTCTCTGACACTGTCCATTGTTAATATGAAACTGCACTGTTCAGCAACCTGTTTATACTCTGAACTAGCTTATATTGGTTGTCATATCATTAGAAACTTTTTGCCACTTGCGGTTTTCATTATGCATCACAGGTGCTTCACAGTGATACATGTGTTTTCTTGCATGAGAATGTGTTTAGAGTTCATAGAGAGTCTATGAGATCTGCAAATTGTGTTTTATATGTGAAAACTGTATGGTTTTGTCAAAAGAGTGATCGATTCAAGAAATGTGTTCAGGCAACTGAACATTTGGTTCAGAGAAGTGGGATTTAATGTTTCAGCAATTGTGAAAAACTGTAACATAGGAGATGTTTGCCCGTGGTCATAAACTCTCCTGGTTTATTCCTAGATTAGATATTCATAGATCTGCTGGTTTATTCCTAAATTAGATATTCATAGATCTCCTGGTTTATTCCTAGATTAGATGGTTTATTCATGGATCTCCTGGTTTATTCCTAGATTAGATAGTTTATTCATAATCTCCTGGTTTATTCCTAGATTAGATAGTGTATTCATAGATCTCCTGGATTACTCTGTTATTTAATCAGATTATTTTCTCTCCTTTTTTGAAGCAATCTAACACCTACACTCTTACTTAAACCAGTACTTCCACATAACAAAATATATACAAATATATATATATATGTATATACAAATATATACACATATATGTGTGTGTGTTTGTGTAACTTACATGTGTGTGTGTGAAACTTGTGTAACTTACTTCATGTTCCAGGAACAAGGATGCTGCCACATTCTCAGGTAGACCGCTGTGAAAAGGCTACTTGACCATTACTGATCCGACCATCACAGCTGTAAAAGCAAACACACTACGTAATCTCTTTCACACACACAAACACGCCCCCCCCCCCCCCCCCCATCTCTCTTTCCCTCACACACACATACACACTCCCTACTCAATCTCTCTCTCTCTCACACACACACTCTCTCACCACACACATGCACACAAACTCTCTTTTTTCCTCTCTCTCTTACACACACACACTCTCTCTCTCACTTACACACAAACACACACTCTCACTCTTTTTCCTCTCCCTCTCACGCCACACACATGCACACAAACACACACTCTCTTTTTTCCTCTCTCTCTTACACACACTTTCTCTCTCTCTCTCTTTCTGTTTCTCTCTGTGTCTGTCTGTCTTTTTCTTACACACAAACTCACAAATCTATGGAAAGAGAGAATAAAGCAACAATGCTCCTGACATCTTTATGAGTTCCCAGGTGTCTGTGTGTGTGTGTAGACTGATTCATCATGTTTCAGGAACAAGGATGCTGGGAAAAGGCTATTGGACCGTAACACACATGGTCAGATAAATTATGTGTGTGTTTGTGTGTGTAAAGTCTTCCTGCGTGTGAAGACTTATGGGGCAGCACCTTTATTAATTCAGCAGATATGTCTTCTTCAAACAAGTGAGGTCACAATTATTGCTCAAGGTGAAACAAAAGAGAATGTCCGCACACCAGATTAGCTTCCAAACTCCAAACTTCCATTAGCAAACCACACTCAAGCCACACCATGCAATAGGACATCTTAGAGTCATTAAGTATAATAAGTAAGTATATATACTCTTTTGATCCCGTGAGGGAAATTTGGTCTCTGCATTTATCCCAATACGTGAATTAGTGAAACACACTCAGCACACAGTAAACACACAGTGAGGTGAAGAACACACTAATCCCGGCGCAGTGAGCTGCCTGCTACAGCGGTGCTCGGGGAGCAGTGAGGGGTTAGGTGCCTTGCTCAAAGGCACTTCAGCCGTTCCTACTGGTCGGGGTTCGAACCGGCAACCCTTCGGTTACAAGTCCGAAGCCCTAACCAGTAGGCCACTTATACTTAATAAACCATTTATAACAGTGAGTACAAATGCTTTATTGATGAGAAATAGGAGTAATACTTTACAAATTACGAGCAAACCATTTACTAATACAAATGCTTATCAAATTATGAATTGTGTGTAGTTATTATAAAGTGTTACTGTAAGTTATTGTTATAAGTTGTGTTGTGTGTTTGTGTGCGCACTCCATCAACCTAACACACACACACACACACACACAGTGTGCGGTGACCATACATTGTGGTAGGACAGAAAGTCTTTTTTTTAATAGCCCATCATTTGGGGCTACATTAAAATTACATATTTTACAGGACTGCTGTATGCTTAAATCATGTCACAGTCAGAAATGTAAGTGGATTAAAATTGTAGATCAGAAGTCCATCAGTTGATTAAGTCTGCACCGTTCAAAAAAAACACAAAAGCCAGTGACACAACAGACAAAACAGATTTACAGTGCATGTAAAAACAATTTAAGAATGGCATAAAGGGGTCATTGGAAACATGTGCACTGTTCAAATTTGGATCGTTTAAGTAATTGTTTAAAATGTTCAAGTGGGATAAAAACAGAAAGCTTCAAAACTTTTTGGAGCAAATTCCAACACCAAGGAGCAGCATAACAAGCAGTCTTACCAAATTCAGTTGTTATACGTGGGATATTTAAAGCCAGAGTGTTAACGGAGCGGAGATTGTAAATGGAATGATTCCAGTTCAACAGACTAGTAAGATAGCTGGGTAAATCACCGTTAATAGCTTTATAAATAAAAATGTGCCAGTGGAACCATCTACGCAGACCTAAAGAGCTAAAACCAGTCATCTCATAAAGGCGACAGTGATGATGAGTGCGTGACTTGGCATTAGTAATGAACCGTAGTGCACCATGGTAGACTGTTTCAAGTGTGTGCAGTGTGGTAGATGCAGAATGCATATAAATAACATCCCCATAGTCCAAGACTGGTAGGAAAGTGGCACTGATCAGTTTCCTCCTAGCTTGGAGAGTAAAACAGGATTTATTTCTAACATAAAAGCCGAGCTTTACTCTCAGCTTTCTCACTAATTTATCAATATGAACTTTGAAGGTTAGCGGTAACACTTTATTTTAATGTGTCGCTGTTACAGTGTACCTACCTAATTAGGTACAGTGGTACAACCTGTGTAACAACATGTACTATCAGGTACTATCATTGTACTTGCATTATGTATTTGTGGGTACCTACATATAGTTGTTACATTGTAATACTGAGTGCTTTTACAAAACTTTGCCAATTTGCCTACATTTTCATCAGAGGAAAAGAGCTGACCTGAGACCTGCTGGATGGGGTAAATTTGGTCATGATAGATTTGATATACAAACCATTCTTAGCTCCAGTCAAGGCCTCATTGTCTTCAGTGTACATGTAACAGCTGTGCTGCTACAACCTTACTCTTTGATACAGTGGAATAAACCTATTAAGTGTACCAGTTAATTACTTACATGCACATATGACATGTATGTTGTGTCTTCGATGTCTGCAGAAACTATAGATAGTTAATGTGACAATCACATTATTAAAATAGACTTGGAGCAATGATTTACTGAGGAACTATTTTTTGTGGAGGATGCTTCAGGTAGTTCACTGCCCCACCTGCCCATATGGACCGCACGCGCCTGCACACACACACACACCCTGAGAGAGTTGAGAGGGGATGAGGTCTCAAGAATGATGGATATGAGGCTAATGATGCATCTCCTCATGGGGCAGCAACCATCAACACACACACGCACGCACGCATACATATACACGGTATGGGGCGGTGGTAGTCTAGTGGTTAAGGAGCTGGGCTAGCGTGCAGTAGCCTGAAAGTTGTCGGTTCAATTCCCGGCTTCACACACACACTTTTATTTTTGTTTTTTACACAACCTGATTTGGGGTTGTATTATTTTTATTATCGTTGTTAATTATTCATTTTAATTATTATTTAGTGAACACACACACACACCTCACTCACACACACATTCTTCAGCTCATAAAGCCGCTTCACGCTGACCGTTCTGATGTTATTACAGCGTGTTTATCCTTTGGATGGACGCACACACATATACACACACACACACACTCAAACACAAACACCGGGGTCTCTGGTTGGGCCAGCATGCTGTTAATGGTTATTAGACTGGTTATTAGACTCAACCTGTGTTTCAAACGGTTGCTATGATGCCAACCTCTGAGGAGAAGTCTCTCTCTCTCTCTCTCACACACACACACACACACACACACACACAAAATGGGGAAATTCTGCCTTTTGTGAATTTCCTTGTTTCCACTCTGTGAAGTTGCCAAATATTTGACGGGTCATTAATCAGCTGAATAATTGTCTTTATTGGCTGCTTCACTGCCATGGAGAGCACTTCATGAGCACACACACACACACACACGGAGAGCACTTCATGAGCACACACACACACACACGGAGAGCACTTCATGAGCACACACACACACACGGAGAGCACTTCATGAGCACACACACACACACACACGGAGAGCACTTCATGAGCACACACACACACATGGAGAGCACTTCATGAGCACAGGTCAAACCCGAGTCATTATACGGTGTGCCGTGGAGACTTGAAGAGTTCCGTGTATCAACCCTGCGGCCAGTGAAAGGGTAGGACCATTGTTTTGGCTTGCTGTGCGTGCGCTTGCGTATGTGCGTATGCTTGTGTGTACTTGCATATGTGCGTTTGTGTGTGTGTGAGCTTGTGTTTGTGCATTTGTGTGTGAGCTTGCGTTTGTGCATTTTGTGTGTTTGTGTGTGTGTTAATTTCTGACAGATGTCAAACAAAAAGGCCATGAAAGATGATGCTCCCATTCTGAATGGTTTTTTTTACCTACCTATAGGTATTTCCATACGTTGAATCTGAATTCAAGCCAAGCAGTAAACACCATAGAAACGAACACTGGACTCTATATGGCAACAGCATGAGCCACCCTCGACTACCCTGAGCCAGAAGGCAACTCGATTTCAACTCCTTTTCATAGATCTTTACATATTTTCACATTCATGATATTCTCCTTAATGTAGTCTTACCATGTCATTGTTTTAATATTATTGATTGAATGGACATTATAATTTATTATTGCTTTTTTCCCTAATTTTCATTGCTTATTTTATTAGGCTATTGATTGAATTGACATTGTTGTTCATTATTGCTATTCTCCTTATTATAGTTTGACCAACATTCTAATCTGTTCCCTGTTATATTTTAAATATTATGTTGTTTTTGTATTTGTGTGTCGCTTTGGACAAAGGCGTCTGCCAAATCCCATAACCATAACCATATTATAGGCTATAACCATAACCATATTATATAACCATAACCATATTATATACTACTACAAACAAGTATACTGTATGTTTTACTTACTTGGTTTACTCTAAAATGTTGATTTCTAAGGCCAGTGTAAGAATACTGTATGATTCATGGAATTTTATCAGTAGTGACATCTATCTTATTTCACAGATATTTCAAAGCATTCACTGTTCCATGAGCATGGTTTAATCCGTAAGTCAATACTAATGTTTTAGGACATCCAACCCTACTCAAACTGATAAACTGGGCAGTGTGCTATCCAAGTCTCTCTCTATATCTCTTTTTTCACACACACGCACGCATGCACACACACATGCGCGAACACACTCACACACACGCGCCTACACACATGCACACACACACACGCACACACACACACACACACACACACACACGCACACATACACATG
The DNA here is from genome assembly GCF_046254945.1 of Alosa pseudoharengus. Lineage (NCBI taxonomy): Eukaryota > Metazoa > Chordata > Actinopteri > Clupeiformes > Clupeidae > Alosa > Alosa pseudoharengus. The sequence continues at coordinate 33,004,241 of NW_027468664.1, forward strand.
CGCGCGCGCGCACACACACACACACACATGCGCGCACACACACATGCGCACACACACGCATACGTGCCTACACACATGCACACACACACATGCGCACACACACGCATACGCGCCTACACATACGCACACACACACACACACGCAAATTCAAACACTCAGTCACAGCTTGGGAAATCTTTTTTTTTTTATCAGGCGAGCCTATCCACAACCAGCACGAGCACCATGAAGGCAATGATGGAGGAGACCAAAGTCCCATCAAGAATAAAAACCAGCTAAAAGTTTGACAAATATGAGATATTTCAGATAAACAGTGACTAAAATTATGAGCAAACATAAGATCATTGTGTTTATGCCAATGTTTATTAAAGGTGTACTACAGCGCTACATTCATCATGAATATCGCTAACGTTTACTTTCTGAGCTGAGGAGAAGTACTGCTCACATACAAAAACCCCAACCGAGAGCTGGAGCATCTGTGCTGAATGTCACTTAGGGAAAAAATGTAATTTGAATCTACATAAAGGTATAAATGACTGATCACACCAATGACTACTATAGGTCCAGAATATAAAGATGAATATCATGTTTCCACTAGAAGGTGATCCAACAGCAAGCTAAGATAACATATTCATTATTTGTTAAAGAGAGTTGAAATGGTCACCAACTGACCTCTAGAACTCTATCTAGATATCTAGATAGAGTTTTTGAGTGTATACAAACAGCTAAAAGAGCCATGAGGATCAATTCGCTAAATTGACAAAAAGTGTGTTGGATTAGAATCACAAACTACATCTTTGACGGAGCTCAAAGGAATACACTGCCGTTAGCCTAGCTTAGCATAATTCACTGGAAGTGGGTTGACTAGTCTTCCTATGATAAAAGGGAAAAAAGGAAGCTATACAGGCTAACTGGTCTAACCCACTTACAGTGAATTATGCCAAGCTAGGCTAACCACTGTCATAAGCCGTTTCATAGTCTGGCCCGGTTTTTATTGGAGCCAGGTTAATAGTGGGTTACCCTGCGGTACAGAGGCAGGAAGTGATGTGTCTTGTTGGAGTCAGGTTAATGGTGGGTTACCCTGTGGTACAGAGGCAGGAAGTGATGTATCTTATTGGAGTCAGGTTAATGGTGGGTTAGCCTGCGGTACAGAGGCAGGAAGTGATGTGTCTGTAGGGAAATGCCGTCGGCGTTGAAGTGTATGCGTCACACGTCAGGTTGAGCAGACGTTCCTCCCAGGTGGCCACCTGACACTGAGACCTGACCAGCTGGAGGACTCCGTCCTTGACCAGCCACCTGCGAACGGCAGAGTTATGGTTGTGCGTCACACTCACCTACAGCGGAAGCCGAGCACGAACACACACACATACACACACACATTCACACAGGATGACTGTGCGTTGCTTTGCGTCATACTGAAGCGAGAGTCACACACACATACAGTACAAACACACACACAAGCACTCATATACACACACACAGGATAACTCACTGTGCTTCATACTCACCTGGAGTGGGACACACACACTCCCCCCCCCCTCTCTCTCAGTCACACACACACACTCTCTCTCTCCCTCCCCATCTCTCTCTCTCTCAGTCACACACACACACACACTCTCTCTCTCCCTCTCTGTCTCTCATACACACACACACACACTCTACCACCTCGCTGTGTCGTACTCACCTTGAGTCACACTGTCCCTCACAGGTGGGCAGCTGTGCAGAGGCGAAGCAGGAGCCGATCATCAGGTTCACCCAGGTGAGTTTCAGTCCACAGGTGTGGTTACCTGGGGGCGAGAATTGAGCCAATCACAAAAATGACCTTGAAGAGAAATCTTTGTACACACTGTACACTATGTTTGTGTACATTCTGGTTTTGAAGCACTTTTTCACGTGTGTGTGTTTGTGTGTGTGTGTGTGTGTGTGTCTGTGCATGCATGCATGTGTGTGCACGTATGCGTGCATGTGTTTATTTTACACAATGGTCATTAATTGCACCCTTCCTCCTAAACATGATACATTTATAATATTTTATAAATTAATAATTTTCCACGAGCCATATTGACTGACAAGGTAATATTACCCAATTTAATAAAAATAGTACCACTTGGTTGTTATATTTTTGGGTTTGTTTTTCTGTGTGTTCCTTTAACGCTCCTCTTCCCTGGTATTGGTCTGTCCACTCATGTCCTGGTCACATGACCGTGCTTAATTACCTTTTAGAAGCACACCTGTTGTTTTTGTCTTTACCACCTTGATAAAGACTCTGAGTCGAAACGCGTCAGTGTCCGCTCAATTAAGGACTTTTGGTAACACTTTACTTGACGGGTGAGTTCATAACACATTCATAGCAGCTGTCATAAACTGCACATAAAGCATTCATGACTGTTTCATGAGACAGGACTCAACATTCGTACCAAACCTTTCATGAATATGGAAGACAGAACGACGACAACTTGTCAAAATAAAAGTCCAACAATCGCAAAGCAGCATTGCCGTTTTTGTTCCAAACCTCTTACCTGATCACGTCACATCTGAGTCAATGGGCTACTCCAGTGCCAAAGTGACAGAACATAGATAGATAGATAGATAGATAGATTACTTTATTCATCCCCAAAGGGAAATTATGGTGTTACAGCAATTAATAAACATATATCACACATAAACATACATACAAATTAAAAAATAAATACAATTGGATATAGTCTCTGTTAAAGAGGTTGTAAACTGCATTGACTCTCAGAACATGGTCAAGCAAATAATTTTTGTTTCATAAAAATGTATTTGTTTTATGATGTAACCTTTTCAGATTATTTCTCATCTTTTGCTACTGGGAATGTCCAGGTTACACAAATACGGGTCAGCTGAATGTAGGCTAGTTTACCTCCCAGTGTTAAACTCAGTGATTAAGAATACTTCACAACTTGTATAGTAAAGTGACATTCGATGTAGACTTCATAAGATATTCATGAAATATTTACAAAAGCTGGAGAGAAAAAAGGCAATGCTGCTTTGCGATTGTTGGACTTTTATTTTGACAAGTTGCCGTCATTCTGTCTTCCACATTCATGAAAGGTTTGGTATGAATGCTGAGTCATGTCTCATGAAACAGTCATGAATGCTTTATGTGCAGTTTATGACAGCTGCTATGAATGTGTTATGAACTCACCCGTCAAGTAAAGTGTTACCGTACTTTTTATCAGCAGAGTGCCTCAGGATCTACCTTCATTCTCTTCAATCCTATCTGTCCACTTCCCTTGAAGAGCACCTGAAACATTTTATTTACTCATGACCCACTGCAGCGCTCTCCCATTTTTTTCTCTTTAATAAAAATATTATTACTATTGCACAATTGCGGTAAAGCAGTATGTGATTCTCCAGAAGTTGCAAGTTTGCGTAGCCGCTGTGCAAGGGCTGCAGAGGACACACAACGCCCCCTATTTACAAGTTTGTTTACCATCAAAATGATTTTGAAACTACTGAAGCAAAAACCTGCATATGATGCCTTTCATTTTTATTTAGGCTACCGGCAAGCTAGTACATATAGACACCGAAGAACAAACAAACAAAGCACTGTAGCAAAATGTAAACAAACACAGGGACAATTCTTCAAAATGTAAACAAACATATTACAGGGACGATTCCCCGTTTCAAAGATCTTACACGTCCTCTCACTTAAGAGGCATTTCCCCATCTGAACTGCACAGCAACCATAAAAAAAAATAAAAAATAGTGTCAACCGCTGTATGGAAACAAATAATTTAACATTGGTTGTCATTGGGGCAGCCGTGGCCTACTGGTTAGCGCTTCGGACTTGTAACCGGAGGGTTGCCGGTGCGAACCCCGACCAGTAGAAACGGCTGAAGTGCCCTTGAGCAAGGCACCTAACCCCTCACTGCTCCCCGAGCGCCGCTGTTGTTGCAGGCAGCTCACTGCGCCGGGATTAGTGTGTGCTTCACCTCACTAATTCACGGATTGGGATGAGCGCAGAGACCAAATTTCCCTCACGGGATCAAAAGAGTATATATACTTACTTATACTTATACAACATCAAATGACTAGCTGGGATTTGAACTGGCAAACAGCACCCCCCAGTGACTGTGCTTGTGTTCAGCACTTTAGCTACAGTATGCTAGCAGTTGCGCTACTCTACAGTTGTTTGTTGAGAGAAGCAGTTGTAATTGTGTGTGACGTACCCATGCAGATAACTCCAGCATCCTCATGACTCCACAACGCACCGAAGGGGCAGCTCGTCAGAGTCAGCTCTGTCCCTGTGCATTTTACGTCGTCCATCCAGATTGGCCCAGACCCCTGTCCGAAACGAGGCTCGCTGGTGTTGTACCTTGGGTTGGTGACCGCCTCCTCAGGAGGTCCACAGCCCAGCTGTCTGCACACGACCTCAGCATCCTTTATGTCCCAGTCATCATCACACACGGTGCCCCACTCTCCCTCACGGAGCACCTCCACTCTGCCTGAGCAGCGCCTGACTCCGTTCACTAGACGCAAACCTGCACACACACACACAGGCTGTCACACACTGTATACCTAAGGGCCGTTCACAACAAGAACAAGAACAATAACGAGTTGGACAAAAAAGTAAAAAAGAGAGATTTTGAGAACGATAAAAAGCTGACAGCCAATCAGAATCCACCAAATTTCAAACATTACATTCATCAACATAAGGAGAGACTAAGCTTATTGTTGGTCAATGTGGACACTAATGTCGTTACAGTTATCGCTCATATTGTGAACAGCCCTTTATGCTTATTCATTTGACAAAGGCTTTAATCCAAAGCGACTTACATATATTAATTATTATATTATTATTATTATTATTATTCGTCGTGTCGCGACTTACATACCGTAAAACTTCAAATAATAGCCGAGTCCCAAATACACGCCTGTCTCTTTTAAACGCCTGATGTGGCTACAGGTTTGGGTTAAAGGCCGGTCTCAAATAGAAGCCTGGTCTGTTTTTTAGTTTCGGGTTGTATTTAATCTTCTAAAACCCAGATCGTCTGTTTAAAGCTCAATTCACACCAAAGATTCGCAATGAGACGAAACCGTTGCAGAAAGGAGTTGCAGCGGTGTGAATTAGATGTTGCACATCGTTGCAAGCTGACGCAAAGTATTGACCATGTCTAGTCACAGTTGCAAGGTTTTAGAATGAACTTTTTTCAATATGAACTATGCCTATATGTCCGACTTCGTATGGTTCATGCTCTCTCATGCTGTTTCATTTGTGAAACAGGAGAATGAGGGAGGGAGGGAGAATGAAACATTACGCACGTTCCACTTTTGCATAAATAATTCCTGAACAGTTTTGGTCAGGGCTGATAATGCAATTGTATTTGACAGAGGACAGATATAGGCTAGGTTGCTAATGACAAAATATGAACTTTCAGTGTGATACGATCTCTTTGTAAATTATGTTTGATTAAAACGTGTTTCATCTGTTCTGGCTATTCCCGCTATTGGGATCTTATCTCACTCAATGATGATCCATAATTGTCATCGGATAGCCTAGTCATATGGGTAGACATTCAGTGTGTTTGAAATATTTAGTTTGATAATATTTTCCATCTTTGCAGAGGAAAACTTTTGTGTTAAGGTAATTAAAGGCCTGTCTCATATAGACGCCTGTCTCTAATACTAGCCGGTGCAGTTTGGTGATTTGGGGAAATAAAAGCCTGGGCTATTAGGAGTTTTACAGAATGCCAATTATTATATTATTATTATTATTCAGCGTATTCGGCGGTCGTGAGGGAGACGTGCAAACTGTAGCATACTGTGCAAGAGTGGCGGCGCAAGTGCAAACTGTACTGTGCAAGAGTGGCGGTCGTGAGCGAGATCCAAATGAATGGGAGTCTATGTTGCTAAATTCATTTTTTCACTTGTTTATCATCAAAAAACGTTTCCACAACTACAGTATGGGTTTTTCTTTCAAAAGTGAAACAAATAAATACCCATGTCCTTTCAGTATCTTACAGGGTGAGCCGGTAGCCAACCCTCTGGTCTGAATGAATGGGGTAGCACATCACACAAAGGGTGTCACACAAATGTTGATAACGTAGTCAGGGTCAAGGGTCAATAACCCCTTCTTTCGGGGTTTATTAGATGCTGCTAGTATTAATATTGTGCGTTGCCTGTTTGCGCTGTGGCGCGTGGGTTGTCTTGTCTCTCTGAGTGTGGGCCGATTGCGGGGCAGGGCAGGGCCTATATAAGACAGCCTCGTCCTAGAAGGAGGCCCTCTCCCTTTTCGTTCCTCGTTCTCGCCTCTCTCAGAGCTGAACTGCTGGCAGTGTGGCACTGCGTCGTCGCCTCGCCATTTTTCCTTTGTTTGAATCGTACTCTCGTTAAGTTAGCACTCACGTACACAGGCTGTCAGCAAAACACTTACCCTTTATTTCTACTTATTTGAGCGGGTGGTGTTTGGGTGGCGGGTTATTGCACATTTTTAGTAGCAGGCCCAGGGAGTGTAGAAGACTCGAGAAGACTCACACAACTGTATTGTCTTTTGTTTACAGTCGGGAGTCAGCAGACCATGGTTTTCTTTTGAGTCAAGCAGTCACAGGGTTTGTTTTCTGTTTTGTTACACTTTAGCTTCAACCTTGTTCTTTTGTTTTCCTTTTCGCCTTATTCATCTTTGTTAAACAACGCACTGTTAAGAATTATTATTACTGGTTATTTGTTACAATTAAATACCCTTAAACCGTCACTTCTCTCTGGCCTTTGTTATGTTATGTTGAGCCATCTCATCAATTGTATGGTCTCGTAACATAATAATGGGGGCTCGAATTCGGGTCTTTGAACCAATTTCCTTGACTTATTAATAATATTCCGATTTTTCCGGTAATGGGTCGTTTTTGGCGTCTTTCCGCCGTGTAGATAGGGTGCGTGCCTGTGGGCGACGGTCCTGTCTGGAGTGTGCCATAGAGTAAGTAGTTTTTTTTGGTATCCCCCCCCCCCCTCACTGATTGAGTTTGTTTAATTGTCACCTTATATTATGTTTGACCTTGAAGCGTTTGTTCAGGCTCCTTCTGTGGATGCTTTGTTATCTAGTACGCGCGATGTTCTTGTCCGTATCGCCGGCCACTATAAGCTGGAAGTACGTGGTTTGGCTTCTAAGGGGAACTCTTCAATAAGCTGGTGGCTGACTTGCGTGAACTTGGAGTGCTGGATAAAGGAAGTCCTGAAAGCCCTTCTCGGCCGACTCCGGGTAAATCTGTTCCCCTTTCTGATCCTACACCTACTAAGAGTGCTTTAGAATGGAAGCGTCTAGAGCTTTGTGAAAAGGAGATAGCTTGGGAACATGAGAAATCGCAACTAGAGGCTGATAGACTAGCAGTACGCGAGCGTGAGCGCTGAGAGCATGAGTTAAGAATGAAAGACTTGGAGATGACCCAGGCTATTCAGTTTAAAGAATTAGAGATCAAAGCTCGCGAATCTGGTGTTAATATCCCTGTCACTCATTTCGATGTCACACGGAATATTAGGCTTGTTCCTCCTTTTAACAAGAAGGAAGTGGATACGTTTTTTGCACATTTTGCAAAGTGTGGTCAATGGCGTTACAAAGCATATTCCAAGGCACGGCCCAGCAGGCCTATTCCTCTTTATCTTTAGAAGATGCTGCGGATTGTGATAAAGTAAAGCAAGCGGTGTTGCACATTTACTCGCTTGTGCCAGAAGCTTACAGGCAGAACTTTGATTCCCTCTCGGATGGAGCAAAGTGTATTTGTAACAGTAGCTGATGATTGCAAATGTGTCTGTACCTTCTATGGCACCAATGTTAGCTTTCAGTGTGCTGCCAATTGTATCCAGCACATCAAAACTGCTCACATGAAACATGTGGTCTGATGCTGGAGAAGACGAGATGCTCCTGAGGTCCTCCTGTGTGGCTGAAGCCCTAAAGGCATCACCAACCTATCATATAAGGAAGAGAATTATTATTGTGCAAATAACATCGGAATCATGTAGTCATGGAAAGGGAGCAAAATACTGATGAAAATGTATGTGTGTGTGTGTGTTTGTGCTTTATCACAACCAAACACGATGTACTCAAATTTACCTTAAATTACCCCTGAAAATATACCAAAACCACTTCATTTCTATTAAGCGGCCCTTAATTTGTAAAACAGGCTTAATTTGACCTTAAAATGCCATTTTAAGGTGTGAGTGTGAAACCCCTTAATCTTACATTTAAGGTTTCAAGTCAGGGGTTCCCTTTATTTGTTGTGATTAAGGGGGTAATTTAGGACAATTTAGGGGGGTAATTAAAGTATATCTTAATATCTTAAGGCTTTTCTCCTTAACCTATGCACATTTTTAATTAAAGACTACCTAATTAACCCTAGTGTAAGGTGCTGTAATTAAATGCATCAACTGAATAAATAAATGTGAATGTGCACATATTGGGTAGCACCTCATACCCCAATAGCATATCTAGTAATATTTTTCCCATCAGCCAGCGCTGTGACACTGGGATATTCTTGAGAATCCGAGGATTGCCCATCTGTGATGACAATTAGGATCCGTTTGGCATCAGGTCTCGCTCCAGCAGAAGATTCAAATAAATCATTCCTGTGTAAATGAGTATAACTTCATGATAAATACCACTAAGTCATAAATAAGATAAATGAGTTATAAAATCCCAACAAAGGTGATTTTTTGTACAGTTTCTATGAGAAAAGATTAGAGATAATTAGAGAAAAAGTGGTAAAGGTTTGAGATGAAAGTCTTAGGAGCCTGATAGACACAGGTGAGAGGTAAAATTGCATAGGTCTTCATTAAGACTTACACAACTGTGTGGATAGCTCTTGCGGTATATGTGCCTCCTGCTGTCTGTGTGATACTGTCCACCTGATTTTCCCATCCTGTTCTCTGAAAATGATCAAAGTCCACATGGATGATGGCACTGTTGGAGTACTGTGCAAAGGCGAACTGCGGAAACAAAATGAGAAATTCTCAGCAGATAACTTTACATGTGCTGGAAATGTACTTGATATCTGGACAATTAATTCATAGTTTATTTAAAGCTATTGAGTGACTAATAGAGCTAAAGACTCACTAAGGTTTTAGAATTCAGGAGCATTCTGGTAACATCTTTCACAAACGATTTCATGATCAAGAACTGGTATGGCTGCACGCTCCCAGAGCCGTCCAGCAGGAAGGCAATGTCTGCCTCTGAAGAGGGAGAATATGACAGATGATTACGGTTCATCAGCTTCTGTCTGCTTCAAAAAGGCTATGAGAATGCAACTCACAAGACAAAGGGGAATTGTCAAAGTCAAATTGAAATGATTTAGCAATATCTCAACAATATGTGGAAACTGATACATCAAAAGCGTAGCCTTACGTAGCCATACTAAGTTCTATTCAGAATTTCCGTCTGGTTCTACATGATTATGGGGCGCACTCACAGCAGGTTTCATGTCAAGGAACTAAAGATACTGCTGAGATATAAGGCCACTTCCTGTTTGCAGGCTTTGCAGCTGATTGGCTGAGACGGGCGCTTTTGAGAATGTCTTCATAAAGAAATATTTCTGAGGCTTGAGTTTTTCACCTTTGAAAATGTTTTTGTTTTTCCGAGAGAGCCCTATATGACACAGCTAGTAAGTTTTAAATCCAAACAACATATCAACAGTTACAACCAAAGCTGCATCTTTGCTAATTGCAGCACTAGAGAACAAAGTTCTTAACACTTAAAGGTCACAAAACTCCTCACAAAAGTTTGGTTTTGATACAATAAAGCGTTGCAAAGATATGAGTCCACTTCCTGTTTGTTGGCTTTGCCGCTGACTTCAATTGGCTATGGCTGGCCGAATGCTTTTGAAAATGAAAAAAAAAACTGTATAATCATTATATGTGTCTTGGGCTGAAGATCATCTGTGCCAAGGTTCGTGAAGATTGAACATTTGTGACCTGTGAAAACATTTGTGACCTGTGACCAATATGGCGGAAATTGACATCATAGGGTGCCTTGAACTCTGCCTGGTCCAAGGATTCCAATGATATCTATTTTTTTTGAAAATGGGGCATACGAGTCAAAAGTTACATGTGTGAACGCACATCCAAATTTGACCTGCTGGTGGCGCTATAGCGTTCAAGATGCTGCATTAAACTTGGTAAAAAGAATCATGGGACTGTCCTGAATCAGAAGGTTCAATGGCCTGCCATACAATGCCAGATGAAAGATGATGCATAATAATCTATCTATAAAGCAAGAAGCGTCTGTGTGTCTGTCTATCTGTGTGTCTGTGGCACGCATATCTCGCTGACCGTTTGTCAGACTGGTTTCAAAGTGTGAGTAAGTGCAGTGCCAAATTTGACGTAGTTTGAATAAGAAATGCAAAAGATATCGGTAAATATATCGGTAAAAGAAGCACATTGGCTTTCGCCGCTAGCCACTCCCCCTCCCACACACCACTGTACTGTAAGCTACCAGTGAGGATAGAAGCAGGGCTTTGGCAGAGCTGGATCAGTGTAGGTTACACGGTTAAAAACTTAACATGACTGACCTCAACAATAAAGTGAACTCCGCGGATTTTGCAACAACACGCCAAGACACACAGGTATAGTGGCTCTTCAAAATGACGTAAAAAATGATGTGCAATAAACGGACACTTCGAATAGCCCAGGCTACTTTGGACTGTCTTTAAACTTTGAATAAGCAAACGACATTTTCAACTGCAAGGTCTTAAATTGAAATGAGCGATAATGGTCCCGAATTAAAGAACGTCTCAGAATGCCACACATGCAAAGCATAACCAGCGACAAGCAACGAGTGGCAGACAGAGTGTGATGTCACATATGAATAGCCCAGGGCCCACTTCCCCGATAATGACGGAGACACGCTCTTAAGAGGGTTTTCTACGATTCATCTTACGATCGTTCGTTTGTTTTTTCCGACTGTTTCCCGAACATGCTCGTAGCGTGAACGCGCGTGCACTGCTCTTAAGATGCTCTTAAGGGGAGCTGTCCACGTTAATAGTTCTGAAATATCCTCTGATTTGACGGTGATGTCAGGTGACTGCACGTCACAGTTATAGGCCATTTAAACCATTTAAACTTCGGATCTACACATTCATTCACATCAATACGAAAATAGAAACATTGACATCTGCATGTAAGCATCCCAAGTAGGTTATATACCACACAGAGACATAAATAATTGTAATTATTTTAAGATTAGATTGTTGCACCATGCAATAATTTTTCGCGGTGTCACTTAAGAACACGTTTGAAGATAAGAAAGAAGTCGAGTAAGAAAGAGAGGAAATGTGTAGGCTTAGATTTTGATGCAGTAGGCTACAGACTAAACCACATGTTGCTTTCTCTGCTTTTTACCTCATAGGCCTAATAAAATATTCACTTAGCAAAGATAATGTCAAACTATTCTGGCAACGTCTCGTTTCATAACTTGATTGCATTTTTGTCCGCTTTTCATCACATTATTATGACCATTAAATGTAGGCTATTTTGCACGCTAAAATCTGATTCATCACAGGTAAACACAATAAAGAATGGGAACGTAAGTTGGATTATGTATTCTAAGTTGTAATTCCTCTGTATGCCCTTTTGGTGACCTCAGTGAGAAGTACTGTTAAGACGCTCTTAGCCGGTAACGAGTACTCTGGAGCACTCGTAGATCTACGAGTGTTTTCACGACGCTCTTAAGCTACGATGGTTTCGGGAAACAGTCGGCAAATCTTAAGACGTTCGTAAGAGGGACTTTACGACGCTCTTAGGCTTAAGATGCTTTTGGGGAAGTGGGCCCAGGCTACTTTGGACTGTCTTTAGACTTTGAATAAGCAAACGACAATTCCAACTGCAAGGTCCTATATTGAAACGAGCAAAAATGGTCCCGAATTAAAGAACGTCTCAGAATGCCACACATGCAAAGCATAAGCGACAAGCAACGAGTGGCAGACAGAGTGTGATGTCACTTATAGGCCACCAGAGACTGTTTTTGAGTCACACCGTTGCAAATTTCATATGATGCATCATTCCACAAAATGGTTTGTTTTCTCTATCATCAAGTTATTCAATAGGCTAAGCATATAGCCTTGACTCAAAACAGCTGTTAGGATTATGTAATTTTGATTTGTAAAAAATGTCACATGTAGCCATGCTTAAATTCTGCTCACTTCACATTTATTATATTATTATAATATCTGTAGGCCTATTCATTATTGAATGCTTACCTGGAATTATGTTTTTCCCTATTCTATTTTGAAAGCAGGCCTACCTGCAGGCATGTAATTGGGCTACAGGAATAGCATGTTTGAACGGGCACTGCACTAGTAATAATAATAATAAGAAGAAGAAATGGTAGAAACACAATGGGTGCCCATGCAGCTTCGCTGCTTGGCCCCTAATTAAAAGTGCCTCTGTAACATAGAGAAGTTCTCTAGAGGGATAATCTTGTGTAAAAAATAACTGTTTTTACAGTCAATGTTGTAACTCAGCTTTCTTCTGGGGCTGTTACCTAGCAACGTGTCTGGCTCTACACACACAATTCCGGCTGAAAGGAGAAATCCGGTGATTTTTCACATAGATCTCAGTTTCTCGAGGTCGGTATGGAAAAACGAGATCAATCGGTTTTACCAAGCTCAAGTTGCTGCAGCCAATAGTTGGAGCTTCCAGGCAGCTACGGTGCTACACTCTTGAGGCGTGTTCATGAGCGCCCATGTTCATGCCCCCAGAGTGTAGCGCTGTAGTTGCCTGGCTGCTTTGTTTACAAAAAAACAACAAAATCAGGCAAAATGTTACATGAAATGTTCCTGGGTAGCTGTAGTAAAGCATATCACCTGAGAGGGTTGAAGCTGAGGGTTGAGCAAGAGGTGCAAGGATCTTTGATAAGGTCAAAGGTTTTCATATTGGAAATCGCAATGACAAGAGAAGTGTACTTACTCTGAGTAGTAGTAGGCCCATCTGTGAGGCAAAGAACAGATCATCACTAGTCATGCGATGTATAACTACTTACTATGACTGAACCACTAATAAACATAAACAAACATAACCATAACTTGGGAATTACAACTTCCGAGTACAACAAAGTATGTGTGTGAGGTACCTGAGCAGATGACTCCAGCATCCTGGCGGTGAACACAGTTGTGAGGCAACTCTGAACGGGGTAAAAATATATATAAATGAAAACAATTAAATAAATAAATTTGTATAAATGTATTTATAATTTGTATAAATAAATACATATAAATAAAATTAGTATAAATAAATACATTACCTGTAAAAAAATGTAAATGGAAAATTATCAAATAATCAAATTACCATAATAAATAGGGGAATTAATACAATGATAAAAGAGATATGCCATAATCATTTTATATGAGACACCATTTGTTGTTAAATATACTATTAGTGCATTTTGATTAATATTATATTATTAATTACTATGAAGAATATTAATTTATTGATTCATCTCTACATATCTTTGCTTCTGGCCCACCCTATATAAAGTCCTAACATTCAGAGAAATTACTGTTTGATATATTTAGTACACTGAGTGCATTGTAAGTATAGTTGGTGTGTTAGTGCTTGTTATAGTAATAGGTTTATTGTCATATACAGTACTTGATAGAAATGTCACAGCTAATACTAGCAATTCATTGTCTTGACTCAGAGCCAGCAGCTCAAATTCACAAAGTTAAATAGAAATAATATACAGTAGAAAAATAAAGAGTAATTAGAGACTACTGTATATCTAAAAGAAAGATAGAAGAATAGAAAGTGATAATGTGTCATGATGTGTTATAATCTGTTAATAATGTATTTAAATGGTCATGATGTGTTATGTTAATAATGTGTTAATAATGTGTTAATTATAGGTTCTTTACTGCAGGTCTGGACTCCACAGCAGTCTGTCACCAGCATGGAGTCTGGACTGCAGAGGGGGGCAGGGAGAGTGGGCCGGTCCTGGCACTCGGTGGTTCTGGTCCGGTTATCACAGGTACAGATCTTACAGCCGGACTCCCAGGTGTCACCAGGCTGGAGGAGATGTGGGAGAATGTGATTAAATAGCTATATAGGTACTTTGAGATCCCTTGTGTGTGTGTGTGTGTGTGTGTGTGTAGCATAAGCAGAGCGGCGGTGGGGCTAGAGGGGGCGGTCGTTCCAGGTCCACGACCGTAAAAGGGGCCCACTTTTGGCCAAATCTATCTTGCTGAATTGTTGTATTTAACGATGCTTATTTGTACTGATTGGTGGGGAAAATAATAATAAAAAATGCTAAAGATGCCGCTGGTCCGTAGTGTGCGCTCACAATGGGAGCTCGTCTGTCATGCCCTATATGCTGCAAATTAAATAGCCTGCAGGCACTCTCCCTCTAACGCTACACTGTTTCGTTTTAAAAGGGAAACTGATGGTACAACTGGTCTGGGTTTGCTGCATTTATTACAGAAAATCAAGCGACATAGCAAGTAGGTCTAATCTGCACTGTGCCTATTTAGAAACAGGAGCATAAGCTTGCCGCTACAACAGCAATCACTATAATTCGCATCTCGCAGGCCTAGGCTGCACCGATGCACAGACTAAACAGTAAAAAAGCCTCTACCCTATCCGCACACAGGGACATGTCAATGCTGTAAACCAGGGGTTCCCAAACTTTTCAACCCGCGACCCCCAAAATAACCGTGCCAGAGACTGGCGACCCCCACTATCCCTGGATGTGACTCAAAAAATAAAATAAAATGTGCGCACTGGCCATACAGCTTATCCAAACACGGGCTTAACGACAACACAAAAGAACAGAGCAGCCTGTTATGATTTTACATATAGAAATTTGCTATATGATAAAAGCAGAATACCTTAGTCAAAAAATTATATCCATGTAACATGAGTGCACATTATTGCTGTCGTGCAAACTTAACCTAAACATTACTTTAATTTCCATTTTAACAGAATAATATCCCAGTCAGGGTAATATCTACAAACTGTTGTAAACATATGTACATTGTTGCTGCGCAAATTTACATTTTGGCAACTATGTTTCAGCGTTAATCTCATATTATGAGATGGATGCGCCCTATGCGCGGAACACAGCAAGTCCATTCTTGGTTTAATTGTGGAGACGGCCACATGGAGATCATCCTCCACATTTAGATGCGATCTGTATTTGTTTTTAATATATGTCAATGCAGAGAAAGTCTTTTCGCACAGGTATATGGAGCCAAACGGCGTCAGTACGGCCTTGAATAGCTGTGGATATTCCCTCTCGACTGAAATCCAGAACTCTGCAAGCGTCTTGGAATTAAAATCCAGCTACTGTTCTGGAAGGTGTGTGTGTGTGTGTGTGTGAGAGAGAAAGAGAGAGAGAGAGAGAGAGAGAAAGAGAGTTTATCAAAGCTGAGGTGAAAGAATGACAGACTCATTATCAAACCAAAGTGGGAAAGAATGACAAAATGCAAGAGTGAGAGAGAGAACAGGTGTCCGAAAGTGAATCTTGTTGTGTATAAATGTGTTCCCTTTCGGGAAGACAAAAGAACCAAGAGATTTTTAGGCACCAGGGTGATTTTGTGTGTGCGTCTGTCTGTCTGTGACCCACCCCTTGGCGTCCCGCGACCCCCCGGGGGGTCCCGACCCCCACTTTGGGAACCCATGCTGTAAACACACGAGACACAACTTCAATAGAGACAAGCCAGATATCGCAGCATGGAAAAGTCACGACCCATATAGAGCTGCAGTTGCACTCAGGGCCGGCGGAAGGCAATCCTGCGCCCTGGGCGAAATAGGAATATGTTTTTATTTACGGGGCAGCTGTGGCCTACTGGTTAGCGCTTCGGACTTGTAACTGGAGGGTTGCCGGTTCGAACCCCGAGCAAGGCACCTAACCTCTCACTGCTCCCCGAGCGCCGCTGTTGTAGCAGGCAGCTCACTGCGCCGGGATTAGTGTGTGCTTCACCTCACTGTGTGTTCACTGTGTGCTGAGTGTGTTTCACTAATTCACGAATTGGGATAAATGCAGAGACCAAATTTCCCTCACGGGATCAAAAGAGTATATTTACTTATACTATGCCCCCCATGTTCATATACTGTGTGCCACTTTCGACTGTTACCTTCGCAGAAGCGAAAGAACGCACTTCGAGTGTCACTGTCTCATATCACCCCGTTATAGGACCATCTTATTGCAGTTAAACAAGCTCATTGCTCCCCTGATTCGGTGACATGGAAAGATTCAGATTTTACCTTATTACATTGTCGTCCCTCTGCTACGTTCCACTGCTAGCAACCTGACGATTCAGGCTGAAGATCAGCACCCATATTCGGGAGAAAAGTTGTTGGTAAAAAAAGTACACGTTGGTAAACTATTGCGTTCCCTCGCAATGGTTTCGCGTTCCTTCGCAATAGTTTTGCATTCCTATGCAATAGTTTTGCGTTCCCTCACAATACTTTTAGTTTTGCGTTCCTACTGGTCCCCCAAAATGAGTCTATTCATGCGTGTATAATACATAATTTATATTTTATATGAATTCAATTGAATTACATTGAATTTAATTTATCTGAATTTAATTGATTTATGGCTAAGTACCGGTATTATATATATAAAATACAGAATTAAGGTTGTGTGTGTGTGTGTGTGTGTGTGTGTGCGTGCGTGTGTGTGTGTGTGGCCTGAGGAATTACCTGCTTGGGTTCCCCATAAGGGCCTTGGCAGTCTGAGAGAAGGAAAGAAAAGAGAAGAGTGATTAACTGGGCCTGGTTTACTAAAGGGATTAAAGGGAATTAAAAGGGATTAATTATTCTATTAAAGGGGTTTTTCAGATACATCTCTGTTTCTCAAGGTCACCAAGCACTGTTGGTACAAAAAGAAAAACCTGAAAACAATTGTTCAAGTTCATGAGCCCCCATGTTCATGCCCCTAGATTACGCTGTAGCTGCCTGGCTGCTTCAGCTGTTGGCTGCAGCAACTGGAGCTAGGTAAAACCAATTGTTTTCAGCTTTGTAGCGACAGTACAGATTACGATTTCGGACCATTTTCAAGAAATGTTCATTGTTCAGTTGTGACAAGCTGCAATATGGCACACACAAATATGTACACTTTATTTAAGTAAATCAGGCTGTGTGTGTGTGTGTGTGTGTGTGTGTGTGTGTACTAACTCACCAGTGCAGATGCCCACACACACGTCACTATACTTTCCAGCTTTTAACTGATGCTCTGGACAGAAGCAGGCAGACATCATCTCCCCCTCCAGAACAGGGCCAGGTACACGGAGACTGGGAAACACACACACACACACAGACACACACACAGACAGACAGACAGACAGACAGACAGACAGACAGACAGAAACACACACACACACACAGACAGACAGACACACACACACAAAATCACCCTGGTGCCTAAAAATCTCTTGTCTCTTTTGTCTTCCCGAAAGGGAACACATTTATACACAACAAGATTCACTTTCGGACACCTGTTCTCTCTCTCACTCTTGCATTTTGTCATTCTTTCCCACTTTGGTTTGATAATGAGTCTGTCATTCTTTCACCTCAGCTTTGATAAACTCTCTTTCTCTCTCTCTCTCTCTCTCTCTCTCTTTCTCTCTCACACACACACACACACACACACCTTCCAGAACAGTAGTCTTCCGGTGTTTGACGACATTCCTGGTACACCTTTCCATCAGGGCAAGATTCGTCTGAAACAGGAACAGAAATAGAAACCTTAGCAGCCCATAAACAAAGTTGTGTCTGAGGGTAAATGTAACAATGGTAGATTTTACCTTAAGTCTTATATCATCAACCACACTACAGTGGACTGATGTCCTCAAAGTGTAACAGCTCCCCCTAGTGTTGCACTTAGTAACATCTTTACCATATAGGGGATATTACAGAAACCTGGAGAGTGTGATGGATGGACGCCTCTATTCATTTGACAGTTTTTGCCCATTGCTTACACACTAAAAAGAAATGCTTAGACCAAAGCCTCAACACCTGCACATCTTGTAGCATACCTAGGGCTGGGATAAACGATTATTTTTTAAACGATTAATCTAGCGATTATTTTTTCGATGCATTGATTAATCTAACGATTCATTTTTTCAGTCTGATTCGATTTTGATTCGATTCGATTATCGATTATCTCCCCATTAATTGACTATTAGCAACTTATACATGTTTATTTACATATCTGAATTAAAAAACATGAATTCTTTAACATTGCAATATATATGTTTATTGCTCTTAAGATTCCAAAATAAAAGACTATACAAGTGCAAAGTAATGCATTCTTAGTCAGAGGTAGCATTCAATAAAATTCAGTATAGCTGGGAAGGAATATGTGAAAAATCATGAAGATTGGGCACTTCTGGACAAGTTTTTGATTTTTGGCAGGGTGTTAGGTATAGGCCTAAGGTTTTTAAAAATCCATGGATACAAGTTGGGGTGGCCCCCCTAGTGGCAGTTATCCATAAATCCAAAATGGCCCCCAGCGAAAAGAGAAAAGGTTATGCCTCAGCTTTCTTTAGTCTTAAATTGTTGTATAATGACACTTTTCTACTTGATTTGATACAAGGAATCTAATTTTGATAATATCTTCCTATTTTAAGGTAATTTTCATGTCAAATGTAGTGTCATGGTCACTTTTTTGCTTGAAAAACGGTCCATATCTCTGAAATTAAAGCCTTTACCAGAAACTGCCTATTTCTGAAATCAAGTCACATAAATTGCAGAAATTGTTTCATGGTTCTATGAAATGCCCCATAATGTGTTCGACTAGTACCCAAGCTTTGCCTTCAGATTCAGCTGGTTTTACTAGAATGTTATAGTCCATTGCAAAATGTAAAAAAATCTAAATTTTTGGCACAAATTACTGCCACTGAGCCACTGAGGCACCCTTGGATGTTTCAAGGTCCTACTTCTGAGTTTCCTAAGACAAGAAGAACATATGTGAGGTAAGTGTACAGTGATTTCACATATTTTTATATTTCCAATATATTATCATTTCTCTGAGTAGTTTGAAGTCGCCATGTTGATTACTGAACTTGCTAGCTCTTGGTAACTTGCTAGCTAGCTAGCTAATATATGCAAATTCCGCTTCATTCCTCCATTGAAAGAAAATCAGCAGATTGTAACAATATTAAACTAAGGAAGTTTTGTTTTTAAATGTATTTTAGTATTCGGTTTGGGTAACCCTCTCATAAAAGCTGTTCTAAAACTCTGGCTGACGTCAGACTAGCTTACTTTTTTGCTAAAGCAAGGTGTGATTTACAAAGATCTTGATTAGGCTACTGAGGTTGATAACAGTACATGGATTGAAAAAAAAACATGACCATAGATATTAATTACTTCTGTGATATACAGTATATCACTCTATAGTATGAACAAGGTAGGCTTTACATAGTTTTACATAATATAAATTCATTTATTACTGGGTAGTAACATAAGAACACTTGATTTAAAGTGATAGGAAACTAGCTTTTACTTTTTCTAATTTGATGTGAGTAGTTCTTAGAACTCTTGTCTCAGAGCTATTTTGAAAGTCCTTGGAAGGATTATCTAGAGGTGTATAAACCCATTTTCACCCACATTTCAGACATGGGTGACTTGATTCTGCTCAACAGCCTTCACCAGAGCTTCATGTTTGTTGATTAAAGCAAGGTAGGCCTACAGTTTAAACTGATATTGATAGTCAATGATAGTCATTGCTAATCATATAAATGTAGCCCTGGAATGTATATGTAGCCAATTTCATTGTTAAATTAATTCAATTTTAAAGTCTTTAAATATTAGATGACATTTCAATTCTGATGTGGTAATCCTTTTACATTTCAGGTTTCCCCCTCTTCATATGTCAAGTCTAAAGATCTCTCATCATGAATGATGAAAATCCATTAATTACAAGACGAGAAACAGATTGGGTATTGTGTTGCTTGTGTCAACAAAAATCTAACAAAGATTTGCGATGTCCATATAAAACTGAGCGTCATCTTAAAGCATATCAAAGCCTTGAACATGATTTGACAGCATTTGCTGAAGCTAATATCCCATTGCATCTCGGAGTGACGTTGGAAAGTTTAAATGATGGTTCAGGGATAGCCCGCACCTTGGAAAAAAGTATCATCATGGATGTCATTCCGGTCTCATATTTTGCAACGAGCCAGCAACAAGAGACCAAGGGAGGAGTCGAAAAGTGAAGTGACTGAGTCTAACAGTGAAGTGACTACTTTTAGTCCCAAAAAAAACAGGTCAAGTTTTAATGCTAGCCTAGACCGTAAAAAACTGCAGTGTGTTAACTGTGAAAAAACATGATACCACTGAGCCCATTTACAGGGCTAGGAGTGAGAACTGTTCAAAGAATCTCCACAAATGGGCCCTGGAATAAAAAAACTGGGCAGTTTATGCAAGGCTAAACACTGCAGTTGATGCAGGAGCTGGAGATGTTAGTTATCATGCATCCTGCCACACAAAAATAAGGAATGATGCTCGTGCAGAAGAAAGAAAGAAATCAGAAGCAATGAAAATGCCAATGCAGTATGATCCATTAGTTATTGCTCAGCTTGTAGCATATGTACAGTACAGTAATGAATCTACCTTTAAGCTAGCTTGAGGAAACTTTATCATTGTCGCCTAGAGCAACTGGGCTCAGACTGGAATGGAACATATGTGCACCAGAAAGGATTCAAAGAGCACCTCCTAGAAAGGCTTGGGCCTGAGTGGTCTGCTTTATCAGAGGGCCGTGATGTCTACATATCCCACAAGAAGACAGTTGGTGCAGCTGTGGCTCAGACTTCTTGCCTTCAAGTGACTGAAGATGAGGCGAAGACAATAGTTGAAGTGGGACTGCTGCGCAAATACATCCTTCTGCAACAGATGCCTTTCAATGGATCCTTAACATCCACGGTTGTCAAACTGGGGTACGCGTACCCCCAGGAGTACGTGGACTAATTTCAGGGGGTACGCGAAAAAATATCAAGTCATATGCCTTTTCAAACGTTTTCTCTATCCCACGTTGGTTAACTTCCGCATTTGCACTGCACATTAAAAACTTATTTTCTCCGCATTAACAAACTATTCGTGAGTGGAGACAGAGAGGGTAAAACAGCGTTTCTCAAACTATGGGCCGCGGAGACATGCCAGGTGGGGTGCGAACTGACGTGAAAAACAGGAGTTTTTTTAATCTTTTTTATTGGCAGCCCATAGAACCGTACAGTAAAAAGTTGTGAAATTTGGCACATTCATTCCATACATTCCCATATTCCATTTCACAAATTTTCAAGTCTGAACCCCAGGCAGTCTAGCGCCACCAATGGGTCAAAGTTGGCGTTGCATCCATGCACTTAACTTTTGAACCGTATGTCCAATTTTGAACATCGATATACAGTTCGAACCCCTAGACTGACCTGAGTTCAATGACTCCTATTACGTTACTTTCCGCCATATTGGACCTCCGCCATATTGGATTTCATCAAAAACACTTAAAAGTTTTCACAGGTCACAAAGTTCATCCGATTTTCACGAAACTTGACACAGATGATCTTCAGACCATGTCTCATAAATGCATTGCCTTTGACATCCATACTCCTCCATTAAACCTGGTCGCCAGTCAGCTTTCACATATCAAAACCAAACTCAGTACATGGGCTCACGACCCAATTAAGAGGAGGCTCAATAAATTTGATGACTTTTGACCTACAGGTGGCGCTATAATTAACAAAACTATGTTTTGGCCTCTATGGGGTGACGTGTTTGAAATGAAAACATATTAGTGATCTCTGTTCATACTTTGGGAGGTTCTTAGGCTGACACATATCAACTTTTGACATTAACATAATTGATTGGACCACCATATTGGATTTCATCAAAAACACTTAAAAGTTTACACAGGTCACAAAGTTCATCCGATTTTCACGAAACTTGGTTCAGATGTTCTTCGGACCAGAACTCACAAACGCATTGCTTTTTGGACCCATATGCAAAACAGGTCACCTGTCACTACCAATTAAATTTGGCCGCGAAGCCGCCAAACAGGATGTAAACTCAGATCTCGGCAAGGCTTTTACGTATCAAAACCAAAGTCAGTACGTGGGCTCAGGACCCAATTTAAAAAATTAGATGACTTTTGACCTAAATTAGATGACTTTTGACCAATAGGTGGCGCTGTAATAAGCAAAATTACGTTTTGGCCTGTAACGGGTGATGTGTTTGGAATTAAAGTATATTAGTGATGTCTATTAATACTTTGGGAGGTCCTTAAGCTGACTGATGGCAATTTGTGATGTCAGCATAATTAATCCTACCGCCATATTGGATTTCATCAAAAACACTAAAAAGTTTTCACAGGTCACAAAGTTCATCCGATTTTCACGAAACTTGGCACAGACGATCTTCGGACCATAACTGACAAACGCATTGCTTTTTGGACCCATATTCTAAACAAGTCACCCGTGACAACCAATCGAATTTGGCGGCGAAGCCGCCAAACAGGAAGTGAACTCAGATCTCGGCAAGGCTTTCATGTATCAAAACCAAACTCAGTACATGGGCTCAGGACCCAATTAGGAGGAGGCTCAATAAATTTGATGACTTTTGACCACTATGGGGGCGCTATAATCACAGGAAGTCGGCTCATATCTCAGCAACAATTTCATATATAGAAACCAAACTTGGTGTATTGACTTGTGACCCAATCCTGAGGACACACGATACATTTGGTGACCTTCAACCACTAGGGGGGCGCTAGAGATACAGGAAGTAAGCTCATATATCAGCAACGCTTTCATGTATCAAAACCAAACTTGGTATATGTACTTGGGACCCCACGGTGAGGACGCACAATACGTTTGGTGAACTTTTACCACTAGGGGCGCTATAATTAGCAAGACTTTCTCGTATGAACACCAAACTTGGTACGTGGACAAGTGGACACATCCTGAGGACCTACAATAAATTTGGTGACGTTTGAACACTAGGGGTGCTATAATTAACAACACTTTCACCTATAAAAACCAAACTTGGTATGTGGACTTAGGAGCACATCCAAAGGACACACAATCAATTTGTTGTGCTTTGAACACTAGTGACACTATAATCACAGGAAGTAGGGTCATATTTCCGCAATACTTTCACGTAACCAAATTTAGTATATGGACTTGGGACCCTATTTTGAGGACACACAATAAATTTACCAACTTTCGACCACTAGGGGGGTGCTAGAGTTACAGGGTTTTGAGGACAGATACAATGAAATAACTTGAAGTTTGGAGAAATGGAAAGCAGAGGACAGATACAATGAAAGAACTTGAAGTTTAGAGGAATGGAAAGCAGAGGACAGATACAATGAAAGAACTTTGAAAGCAGAGGACAGATACAATGAAAGAACTTGAAGTTTGGAGAAATGGAAAGCAGAGGACAGATACAATGAAAGAACTTGAAGTTTGGAGAAATGGAAAGCAGAGGACAGATACAATGAAAGAACTTGAAGTTTGGAGAAATGGAAAGCAGAGGACAGATACAATGAAAGAATGAGTTTTGAGAAATAGAAAGCAGAGGACAGATACAATGAAAAAACTTTGAAAGCAGAGGACAGATACAATGAAAAAACTTGAAATTTGGAGAAATGGAAAGCAGAGGACAGATACAATGAAAGAATTTTGAAAGCAGAGGACAGATACAATGAAAAAACTTGAAATTTGGAAAAATTGAAAGCAGAGGACAGATACAATGAAAGAATGAGTTTTGAAAAATGGAAAGCAGAGGACAGATACAATGAAAGAACTTGAAGTTTGGAGAAATGGAAAGCAGAGGACAGATACAATGAAAGAACTTTGAAAGCAGAAGACAGATACAATGAAAGAACTTGAAGTTTGGAGAAATGGAAAGCAGAGGACAGATACAATGAAAGAACTTTGAAAGCAGAGGACAGATACAATGAAATAACTTGAAGTTTGGAGAAATGAAGAGCAGAGGACAGATACAATGAAAGAACTTGAAGTTTGGAGAAATGGAAAGCAGAGGACAGATACAATGACAGAATGAGTTTGGAGAAATGGAAAGCAGAGGACAGATACAATGACAACTTGGAGTTTGGAGAAATGGAAAGCAGAGGATGTTCCCAGTCAGGACAGAAAGCAACAAGTGGGTGCATGATGTGAGAGGATAGATTATACAATTATTATTATCATAAACAGAAGTAAATGACTGGCATCTGTGAATAGCCTGTAATATGTTAAGGTTTTAGTCAAGCTATAGGCTATAGGGGGGCGCATCAGACATTTGTGCTCAGGTGTCTATGATCTGGTAATCCAGCACTGACTAGGGACGCCATAATTCAGTATCCTGATGGCTTGTGGATAGAAACTATCACAATGTCTAATGCTAACTCATGCTTAAACTGCTTGGCCCCCACATTGCTGCTTGCAGCTATATTATTATTACGCTTCCGTCATTGAAGTCAATGGCAGCCCATAGAACCGTCTGGTGAAAAGTTGTGAAATTTGGCACACTGATTGGGGACAGTCTCATGATTAATTTCACCAAGTTTCATACCGGCACCTTGAGCGCTCTAGCGCCACCAATAGGCCAAAGTTGGACGTGCGTTCACACACGTAACTTTTGACCTGTTGACCTGATTGTCAAAAATGTATTGTTAGAATCCTTGGACCAAGCCGAGTTCAACGCACCCTATGACGTCAATTTCTGCCATGATGGATTTTCCGCCATTTTGGATTTCATCAAAAACACTAAAAAGTTTTCACAGGTCACATAGTTTGACCGATTTTCACGAAGCTTAGTACATATGATCTTCAGACCAAGCCGCACAAAAGTTATCCCTTTTCGTCTTCGAAACTAAAACCATTCTCCCGTAACAGTCAATCGAAATTTGTGGCAAAGCCGCCAAACAGGAAGTGAGCTCATATCTCCGCAACCATGTCATGTATCATAACAATTTAGTACGTGGACTCAGGACCCCATCAGGAGGATGTTCAAAAACATTGGTGACCTTTCACCTCTAGGGGGCGCTGCAATTAGGAAAAATGTGTTTTGGCCTGTAGCTGCTGTTGTGTTTGGAATTAAAATGTACTAGTGGGGTCTGTTAATACTGTTGGAGGTCTATAGGCTGACCCAAGCCAAATTGTGATGTCATCGTAATTGATTCGGCCACCATATTGGATTTAATCAAAAACACCTAAAAGCTTTCACAGGTCACAAAGTTTGTCAGATTTTTTTTGACGAAACTTGGTGCAGATGATTGTTAGACCAAGCCTCAAAAAAGTTATCCCTTTTTGTCTTCAAATCTAAAACCGTTCGCCCGTAAAAGCTAATTGAAATTGTCGGCAAAGCCGCCAAACAGGAAGTAAAGTGATATCTCAGCAAGGTTTTCTCGTATCAAGACTAAACTTACCACATGTGCTCAGGACCCAATTAGGAGGAGACTCAAGAAATTTGGTACATTTTGACCACTGTGTGGCGCTATAATCACAGGAAGTAGGCTCATATCTCAGCAATGCTTACACATATTGAAACCAAACTTGGTACATGGACTTGAGACCCCATCCTGAAGACGCACAATAAATTTCAAGTCTTTTGACCACTAGGTGGGCGCTATAATCACAGGAAGTAGGGTCATATCTCAGCAATGCTTTCACATATAGAAACCAAACTTGGTATATGGACTTATATGGGATCCTATCCTGAGGACACACAATACATTTGGTGACCTTTGTCCATTAGGGTGGCGCTAGAGATACAGGAAATTAGCTCATATCTCAGCAACGCCTTTACGTATCGAAACCAAACTTGGTATATGAACTCAGGACCCGATCCTGAGGACACACAATACATTTGGTGTACTTTAACCACTAGGGGCACTATAATTAGGAAAACTTTTTCGTATCGACACCAAACTTGGTATGTTGATTCGTGAACACATCCTAAGGACCCACAATTAATTTGGTTTGCTTTGACCACTAGGGGTGCTATAATTATCAACACTTTCACCGATTTAAACCAAACTTGGTATGTGGTCTTGAGGACACACAATAAATTTGGTGACCTTTGAATCCAGTCCAGTCCAATCCAATCCAATCAAGCCCAATCCAATCTAACACAACACAGTCAAGTCCAGTCCAGTCCAATCCCAACTCCTGCTCAACTGCTTGGCCCCCTCATTGCTGCTTGCAGCTATATTTTTGATATAATTTGCATGTAGCCTATGTATTCTCTATTGGGTTGTAATCAAAATTAAGTTTTCAATTTAAAGTTACATTTTTTAAATTTGAGCCCCTGCCCCTGGTCTCTGCACGCCCCTGGTATAATGGCAGAGCCGGCGAAGAAGCAGCGAAAACCCTTGACGGAAGACGCAAAGAAAAGGAAAAGAGCTTCAGACCGAACGAGGGGGAGTTTCGTAGAGAAAAAGCATCAGGCTTGCCTGGTGTCCCTTTAACCCTCTATACCCCAGTGGAATTCTACAACAATGCCCCAGATTCCTGGAAATTCTAAGAGAAAAGGGCAATTTGAGAAACATTTCAAATAACCAAGAATAACTAAAAATCTAATAAAAAGTGTCAATTGTAAGTTTCTTTCAGTTTAAAGATTAGAAATGGCTCTTTCAAATGATATATGATCCATTAAGAATTATATATTCATGTTTCCCATAGACGGCCATAGGCCTACTCACAGTCTCAAAGTCTTTCACTAACAAAAAGTTATAAATATGGTTAACATATTTCTGTATTAGAAGCTGGGAAACAAGATACTGAGTACTGATTTAATTGAAATAGACTGGCATATCTTGCACTTATTTGGGATTTAGCTGGACAGTGAGCCTTACAGCTAAAAAATGATGAGGATATGAACTAACGTAGGCCAGAAGCATAGCGCATTAATCGTGACTCATTTGATAAGCATGTCACCAAGAACAGGGAGTGTTAAACCTGACATGGATTTACGTTTTGTTTTATATGCACATCATGTTATATAATTTATCTAAACTTGATCAGTTGATGATAATGAACCTGTTGCACTCGTTCACTAACCTTCAACCTATCCTGTGCTAACATTACAAGTCTCAGACTAACGTTACATCAGTGAAGGTAGCAAATTAGCAGGCTTTTTTGTAATCACAAAGATGACGAGACATTGGCCTACTTGTATACAAATACATTTTCCTGACATCCATAAGCAGAAAACACAACGGTGGTTCCCGCTTTGGTTATTAGTCAACATAAAAACTCATTTAGAGAGACATACATAAGTAGTAGTTTCTGTTGGAAGACTCATTGCTGTTGGAAGACTCATTGCACTTTGATATTACTGCGGCAACGGAAATGGGGGCTGTTTAAATTTGGTTGTAGTCTTTCCGCGAGACCTTGTTTTACTGTCTATGCTTCAGGCTCAAATATTGAGCGGAAGTTTATACGCGGTTGTGAGGTGTCTGAAAAAATAGTTCCACAATAGCAAATAACACGGCTGGAAATCATATATTGCGCCGATATATTTGTTTTTAATAATCAACGAACACGACTTATCACTCGGTGAGTTGCACAGTTCAAGGACATGTTTGTGCATGCCCATAAGCAGCCACTCTGAAGCAGTAAAGGTCAAAACGAGTCAGAAAAGTCAAGACAGAACCAATCGTCAAAAGTTCGGTGTCCACCACTCTAGCCAGAAAAGGGACTCAAAGTGCTAAATACCGGTATTATCCTTTAACAAAGTCGTTTGCAATGAATTACTGGTAATATGCATATGGTCACTGCAGAACAATCTAGAAACAATGTGAATCGCAGCCAGACGAACTGACGCAGCAAAGTTTGCAAAACATTTGTGTCACTGCCCTGGACTGTCCATGCCATGAGTCCATTTCTGTTATTGACTCATATCTGGTTGGGCATCACACCAAAGGCAATTACAGAGTCCTACTGTACTACTGTGTTACGATATATCTATCAGCTCAACATGTCTACAGTAGCTATCGCTCAAATCTACATGGCCTCGGGGGGAGTAGAACAATATTATACAGATGATGATGATGATGATGATGATGATAATGGTGATGATGATGGTGATGGTGATGATGATGGTGGTGATGATGATGATGATGGTGATTATGATGATGGTGGTGATGATGATGATGATGGTGATGATGATGATGGTGATTATGATGATGGTTATGGTGATGATGATGGTGGTGATGATGGTTATGGTGATGATGATGATAATGAGGATGAGGAGGATGATTATGATGGTTATGGTGATGATGGTGATTATGATGGTGATGATGGTGGTGATGATGATGATGGTGGTGGTGATGATGATGGTGGTGATGATGATGATGGTTATGGTGATGATGATGATGATGATGATGATGATGATGGCCGATTGTAATTAGTGTATTACTCCTTATCAAATGCAAAAACAAGCTGAACTGGAAGGCATAATTTCAAAGGCTCTCTGAAATTTTGTAACCAGCTCTCACTAACAGTATCCGGTAGTGGTGTAAGATACACATGTTGCTCTGAGTTAAGGAAAGCCTCATCTTCTGTCTGTCTGTCTCTCCTGTCCTCTCCTGTGATGATTTATTCATGTTTTAAGTAAAGCTTCATCCTCTCTATGTCTGTCGTAGCTCCAGTGCCTGTCTCCCTGCCTGCCTGTCTGTCTCTCCTGTCCTGTGGGGGTCCTGAGACACCAGCGGGTTCCGGAGCACCATGGGTGTGGCCACCAAAGAACCCCGTGAGCCTTGCTGCTCCAAATTCAAGGTAGGTAATGATCACACACACACACATGCACACACACACACACACACATGCACACACACACACACACACACACACACACACACACCAAAGCATCAAACGTATACACATGCATAAATTAATACTTACACAACATTATTAAACAAACCTTACCAAACCCACCTTGGTTTTGTTGTGTGTGTGTGTGTGTGTGTGTGTGTGTGTGTGTGTGTGTGTGTGTGTGTGCATGTGTGTGTGTGCGCGTATGTGTGTGTGTGTGCATAAGCCTTTGACCCAGAGCCCTTTGAGTCCTAGAGGGCTTTAATGTTTAACTCTTGCAAACTGCAGGCAAACCAGAGACACATAGGCCTATGCCTATGTCTCAGTGTGTGTGTGTTTGTGTGTGCCTATGCCTATGTCTCAGTGTGTGTGTGTTTGTGTGTGCCTATGCCTATATCTCAGTGTTTGTGTACATAAGAGGTGTGTGCACAGATGCAGGTCATATAATCTGCCCTGTCATGATTTGTCAGCATTTAGTGATGAAATTTATGGGTTTACAAAACACACACAGACATACACATATACACACTTATTTCTCAGTACAATAGGAACCATTACATGTCGCTAATGGAGTTAACCAACTTACCCCTTTTCGACCGTGTGTGTGTGTGTGTGTGTGTGTGTGTGTGTGTGTGTGTGTGTGTGTGTGTGTGTGTGTGTGTGTGTGTGTGAGAGAGAGAGAGAGAGAGAGAGAGAGTGTGTGTGTGTATGTGTAAATTTGTGTTTGTTTATTTTTAGCAAGTGTGATGTAAATAATTTGATTTGTTCTTTGCTTAGCTCATTTTGGCTAACATTGTGTGTGTGTGTGTGTGTGTGTGTGTGTGTGTGTGTGTGTGTGTTTACCTCCTGCAGCTGTTCCTGATGTCGATGTCGTTCGTCTACTTTGCTAAAGCGTTCGGGGGCTCCTATATGAAGAGCTCGGTCACTCAGATCGAGAGACGCTTCGACATCCCCAGCTCCATCATCGGGGTCATCGATGGCAGCTTTGAAGTTGGTGAGGATTCACACACACACACCATACTTGACTGTGATGGGTTGATTGTTAGTTAGTCAGATAGATAGATAGATAGATAGATAGATAGATAGATAGATAGCTATAGACAGACAGACAGACAGACAGACAGACAGATATATAGATAGATAGATAGATAGATAGATAGATAGATAGATAGATAGATAGATAGATAGATAGATAGATAGATGGATGGATGGATGGATGGATGGTTTAATCCAGTGTTTCTCAAAGTGTGGTCCGGGGACCACTGGTGGTCCGCAAGCTATCCCAAGGGGTCCGCGAGCAGCGTAAAATATAATATAGATGAGTTGTTTGCAATATTGAACCAACTTGTATGTAAATCCAAACAGTTCTGCAACACTGCCCATGGAAGCTATGAATTCTCAGACACAATAAGCAAGGTGCAAAGACAATAAGCAAGGTTGTTCAGTGAGTGGGTCTATTGTGTAATATACTGTTGTAGGTCTACTTTTAGCTAGGTGGTCTAGGTGAAAAAGTTTAAGAAACACTGGTTTGATCTAATCTTATAACCATAGTACTTCTGACTGACGGATTCAAAAGCAATTTGATTGATTGAGTGAGTGATTGATTGATTGATTGATTGATTGCCCCCTCAGGTAACCTGCTGGTCATCGCCTTTGTGAGCTACTTCGGGGCGAAGATGCATCGTCCACGGCTCATTGGAGCAGGATGCCTCATCATGGCCGCCGGATCATTCTGCACCGCCATGCCACACTTCCTTCAGGGACCGTGAGTCACACACACACACACACACACACACACACACACACACACACATACACACATACACACAAACACACACACACACACATACACATACAGTTAAGAACAAAATGATTCATACCCCAGGCAAAAATGTATTTAATGTAGATTTTCTCTTGACCAATATGTTTGTTCTGATTGAAAATGACACTGCCACATGTCCCTCTATTACTCAATGATTGTAGACCACACCTTTTTAGCAGCAAACCGGTTTTTGAGGCAGGAATTATTTGCCATCACTCTAGTCTGGCCTTGTGCTCACTTTTGTGACGGATTGAGGTCTAGACTCTGGCTGAGCCACACTAAAATGCCCCCCCCCCCCAAAAGTAACTTTTACTTAAAGTACATTTTAAATAAACTACTTTTTACTTTTACTTGAGTACATTTTCAGATGGCAAATTTGACTTGTTCTTGAGTAATATTTCATCAAAGTATTGGTCTGTGTATTATATATATATAAAATATTTTAGTACTTTTCCACCTCTACGCCCACACACGCACACGCACACGCACACACACACACACACACACACACACACACACACTCCACAGTGTCTGCTTTATAGGTCACCTTTGTATTTCATACCTGTGTTCAGATGCATGGACTACTTCAAAGCTGCAAAGGTCAATTTGACTTTACCCTCTTCTCGAGTGTCTGTTTAAACAACCATGACACATTCACAGAGTCCTGACAATTAATACCCCCTGTAAATGCTCTGCAAACACACACACACACACACACACACACACACACACACACACACACACACACACACACACACACATACACACACACACACACACACACACACTCACCCAAAGCCTTTTAAAGCTAATTAGTGGTGTAGTTGTCGTTTATGGAGATAAAGACCCATTGGCTTTTAACAGAGATTAAGGCCATTAGTAATCTCTCTATTGTGCTTCCTGAAAAGCTCATAAACTGAAAAACATTTACTTCCCAGATTTGTTTATAGAACTAAACTCCTTCATTACAGTCAATAGAGTCAGTCCAAGAACAGGCCTGTCAATATTCCGTTTGGTATCCACACGCCAATCACTAAGATCAAGCATGACTTACATCTGTGCATATATGTGTGTGTGTGTGTGTGTGTGTGTGTGTGTGTGGTGTAGATATAAGTATGAGACGACCATTTCCCAGTCTGTAGAGGTCAACTCTAGCCAGACCATCCTGCCGTGTCTCAGCAGTGCGGAGCAGGCCAAGGAGGACGAGCCACCGTCCGCTCTGAACCAAGCAGGTATTACAAGAACCTCCTGTCCTGCCCTCTCACCTGTCTCAGGTGTCTTATGTCCTGCCCGCTCACCTGTCTCAGGTGTCTCATGTCCTGCCCGCTCACCGGTCTCAGGTGTCTTATGTCCTGCCCTCTCACCTGTCTCAGGTGTCTTATGTCCTGTCCTCTCTCTTTGTCCTGGTTTCTCAACTGTCCAGTCAGCTGTCCTCTATTCTACCCGTCTCCAACTGGTCAAACCTGTCCTCTGCCTATTTGACCGGTCTTCTATCTTCTACCCAGGGTTTACGTTGTCCGGTAATTACCGGACAATGGCCGGGAAAAAAATAAATTGTCCGACAAAATTAAATCTCTCCGGTCAAATTGTCCGATTGAAATTGGCTAATAATCCCGTCCCCTAACGCAATCTGAATTTGAGAATAAGCCTTAATATGTAAGACTATATGATACGTCCTCTGGCTATGTTTTTAAATGAACAGGCTCTACCGTTCAAACAACGAACAAATGAGTGAGGCGGTTCAAACATGGACAGGCAAAGTGTTCTTTACCCAAAGCATACAGTAGGCCTATGCGTTCTTTGTCTATGATCTGCAGGGTTAGGGCCTCCTCGACGAGGAGATTGCTGGTCCGCGGATAATTTCTGGCACAATTAAACGGTATCATTGAAAGAAACGGCCGAGGAAACATTTCTTAATTTATTGTTATCAAATAAAGAGGCATAGCATTAGGGGGTAGTGGTGTGAGCGCTCATTCTTGTATGTGCGCATCTGTGTAAGTTAAACAGTCACCACTGGAGATAACGTGGGTAGCAGCAACAAACAACGAACGAATCGGACTCTTGCTGTCCATGAAAAGATACTGGCTAGATCTTGTTAGGCATGTTTAAGTTAGGCTAATGAACATGTTGCATTCTATTCAGCCTGATTATGTTATTCTTTAAGCTACATAGCCTGTCTCCAGTTTTCCTCAATTTGACTAATTAAGAAGGGATAATAGGATATTTGACCGGCATATCATCAAAATGTCCGAAAAAAGAAACCTCTGCCGGTCACTTTGACCGGCACCATTTTTTTGTAGCGGAAACTCTGCTTCTACCTGTATCACCTGTCTTGTATCTAATCAGTTTCTCCCTGTCTCACATCGCCTGTGTCTGTCTCACCTGTCCTCTACCTGTCTCACCTCTTTCATACTGCCTTACCTGTCCAGTACTTCTCTCATACCTGTCTCAGCAGTCTTGCACCTGTGTTACCTGTCCACTACCTCTCCTGCATCCCCTCTCCCATCTCACCTGTCCTCTCCCTGTCTTACCTGTGTGTGTGTGCGTAGAGTGTGAGAAAGCATCCGGCTCGTCCATGTGGATCTATGTGTTCATGGGGAACATGCTGCGGGGCATCGGCGAGACTCCCATCATGCCCCTGGGGGTGTCCTACCTGGACGACTTCGCCCGTGAGGAGAACACGGCATTCTACCTGGGTAAGACCAACGTCCTCAGGTGTTCACTATGGCACCAGCAGGTCTCCAATAGTCTCCATAAGTCTCCAATAGTCTCCACTAAACCCTGGCCTTTTATTGGCAGCGCTCCCTCAGGCCAGGTGTCCTGTTGTACAGAATTAATGGACGAGGGTGAGAGGCAAAGAACTTTTTTTTTACCAGATCTACTTCATAGGTGTCCCACTATTCAGAACTAATAGCGACCCCACCAGCCAATCAGAAAAGAGTTTTTCTTCTCTCTGGTTGATAACATGAAATAAACGCATATCTCTTATTATTCCGTTTAAGACCATAATTAAAGCAATTAAGGCGAGACACTACAGGTGAATAGGGTAACATTTTTAACAAGCAGATATCACTATGAAACTTACCCAGTTGATTACTTACATTAATATGAGAAAAAAATGTATTACAAGTTTTCTGTAATTTAATGTTTACATATGCAAATTAGGCATTATCTAATTAAATATGCGCTAATTTGCATACATTTTAAAACAAGAAACCTGAGCATTGGATACAGCCAGGTTCAAAATTATGTTTTCATTGTGTTCAGATAATAGATGTTGAAAAATATACAGAGGGATTTATGAATATCTACTTTAGTTATCCTGTAAATCAGAATATAATGTCAATAGCCCTAAAAAATTTTTGGATTTTTGCCATGTTTTTAGGCATAAAATGCCATGTAAGTCAGGCTAGGAATAATATATCAACAAACCCCTCTGTAAATATCTTCAAAATATAGTTAGGCATAAGCAGGCGCGTAGCAAGCGTGGGGGATGTGGGTGTTATAACGTACACAGTTTTGCTGGAACACGATTCTATCCCCCACACTTTTTGTCAGATTAAATTGAAAGTAAAATATGGAAATAAACGCTCCCGTAAAGAGTTGGAACGATATCTATAATGCACACACAGAGACACAAATAGGTCTGGTCATCCAGCCAATCACATCAAGTTAGGTGAAGAACCAGAGCCCCTCTGATCAAATTCAAAGTGTGCGTCTTTCAAGGCTATGCTGCTGCTTGGGTTGAGCAGATTTCAGATAGAATTGAAATGATAATTCTTACCGCATTATGCTAATTTAGTAAACCAAAATTCACTGTCTGACTGACAGTTTTTGTCACAATGCAGGGAGTCAAAGTGAAAGCGGGGTGCGTGCACCAAGGCACCTGTTTCTGCAGGAAAACCTTTGGCTACTGTTCTCAGAGCATTTTGCTTTCTCTGCCTATGATCTGCAGCTTTTCTCAAACTATGGGCCTCCTCAACAATTAACCTACTACTGCTCCACGTAGCCGCGAAATTAAGTTATGCCCGGTGCTTCACACGTCTGCTGATTTGCAGCATACTTATTCATTTGGTGTTATCAACTATATAGACAAAGCCCAGTCAGCACACATACAGTACGTCTCCAAGACGCTTGGAAAGGAACAGCTTAATTACATCGCGTTCCATTTAGAACGTCTTATTTGATCTGATCTTACAAACGGCGGCATCAAGACACATTTGAGTTCTACATCGGAGATAGAACGCTTATGATCGCTCATGCAATGTGTGCGTCCCTGCAGCAAGTGAAACTGGAGGTAACGTGGGCTAGAAGCAACAATAGTTTAAACAACAACGTGGCTTCCTGTAACTAGGGGAGACCGGGGCTGGTTGTCTCACGGGTTGGTTGTCACATTGCTTATTCCAGGCACACTAGGTGATGCTGTGGTAAAATTTTGATATCAAACTGTTACCCTTTGATAGCTTACTCATTTGCACTAGGAATTTTGCTGAGCAGACACACAGCATTGAGGTGAGGAGACAATTTTTAAATTTCATGGGTCAGAGTAAATTTTCATGTTGGTGTTGTTTTTGTATTGAGAGCTTGTAGGATATTAGTAGTTCAAAAACAAAACACTCATTAAAAAGCCAAAGGTAGTAGCTTTATTTTGAGTCATATTTTAGCTATCAAGTTAAAGCCATGTGGCAGCTAGGTTAACATCTTTGTCAAGAGGTCAGTTGGGGATGGTTGTCACATAGCTTGTGGGGTTGGTTGTCACATGGGTTTGTTGTCACTGAGACACAGTTGTCACTGTGTTTGCAACTTTGTTTGCAACTTACATGATAATAAAGAGGTTTTAGCACGGAAAATGATTTCATTTTATTTCTCAACACAGTAGACAATTCAAGTAACTGATCACCTCCTTTAATCCCATTGTTTTAACATAAGGGGCATTGATGACAACTATCATAGGGGTGGTATTTATATTAAAACTTATTTGCAGTTTCTAGCTTAAAAAACTAAAAAGTTACACATCATTTTTTAAAATCCCATTTTATCACTGAAATCCCATTGAAACTCTATAGGGACAACCAACCCCATACCCTGTGACAACCAACCCCGTGATGGGGTTGATTGTCACATTGTGTCAGAGTGTCTTTGATGGTTAATTGCTCCCTGTTACAATACATTCTAAAAGTAAAAATTATACACATTTAAAGCCAAGACCCCAAGCTTTCATTTCATGTAGGAATTACTGCTGAAAGAGTTTTTGAAGATGAGCAATTCATGCATGAGTAAAAATTGTGACAACCAACCCCGGTCTCCCCTATAGATGGAAAAATGCATAGAAACTGCTAATCATAATCTTTAAATTGACATTAATTAAGCTGGCTATATGCAACACAATTTATTTATATTCCCTTTGCATATGTTTGGGTAGACTTCAAACGTTTTTGAATTTGAGCAGTTATATGTCCTTTACATTTATTTAATAGGTATTAGTGATACCTCGAAATTAGGCTGCTGTCTGTTAGGCAATTTATTGTAGCCTGCTAACCCATATGTACAAAACATAATTTCTGAAATGATTTCTTGATTTATAACATGAGATATGTCTCCATGTAGGGTAGTGTCAAATAGTAAAGTGATAGCAGGTAGATCATGTAGGCCTACATGTCACATGAGCCACACATATGACGGGCGCTGCTTCTTCTGTCCCTCCCAAACTGCAATAAAATGTTGTTTTTAGCAATCAGAATTTTTTTCGGGGTAGAAACTCCCGGACACCAATATAGTCCGCACCCCTCTCAGAAAATACTTAAAACGTCTCTGTAGGGAGTTATTTATAATTTGGCCAGATTGTTTCATTTTCCTATCCCACAACCCCCACGCTTTTAAAAAGCTTGATACGCCTCTGGGCATAAGTCTAGAAAGTTTGGTGTATGTAAGTGCTTCTGAAGTGGAGTTTCCTTGCTCAGAGTGGGAGAGGAAACTCGTTTTGAGAAAACAGCCTTGAAAGACAGCCAATGAGATTCCGTTCTCAGCCTAGACTCGTCTTTGAACTTTCGCGATTGGTTGCTGATACAAAGGAAGTGTCCATATATGGATCACATAGCGTGATACAGGAAAAACAGAGATTTCCAACGGTACTACACACGATATGTTTTGGGTCACAGTCGCGGGAGTGCATGCAAGGTTCATAGGTGGGTGATTCTCCAACTATGGTACTTTTTCTGTCCTTGACATATATTTAAAAAAATAAAAAACATTTCCACTTTTTTATTTTTTTCACACTTACTACATATTTAGGGGAACCTATATATAAAAAATCATTGTTCAATTATGTTGTTTTTTATAAAATATAAGACATTTTATATGCGTTTTTTACTATTTTGCCTCTGTCCCTAGGCCAGACTTTGGGTCTTCGACCTTATCTCACTTAAAATCTAATACTGATATAATTTTAAATTCAAACAGAAAGTATGCATTATAACCCAATTCATTCAAATCTACTATTTTGTTTTTATATTTCTTTTCGATTTGGCATATTTTAAACATGTTAAACACTTGTCCCTTGGGTTCACCGTCATTTCCACACCTCTGCATAAAATGCAATCCCAGGCTCAGTATTCTAGATTTGTATACTCAGTAACCATAGCAACTGACACTCCAGAGGGATCCACATGGCTGAATCAAAGAATGATCCCAGCAGAGGTTAATACATAGGAGATATATCAAGGTAAATATGAGAAATACCGCCGAGTATGTTTATTGTACGTCATTTCTGAACCGCTCATAATTCATTCCGATGAGAAAAATTCTGGATTTTTACAATTTCATTAGGTGTAATTTGAGATTATTTAATGCTAACTCTAAAACTAACACTAACAGGCTAGTCAAACATGAGATATTAGAGGGAAAGTGGGAAAATGTCATTTCCACGACCGTCTTTTCCACATCTGTCTCCATGGTAGTGATAGGTAGACAGGTTGGCTTGTTTTTGTTCGGTTGTGGAAATGACCATTGCTTTTGCCATTGTCTGGAAAAATGTCAAAAAATACATATTATTCCATAAAAATCAGCACAGCCAACTTCAGGGCAGGTATCTAGGCATACTGGGGAAACAAATTATGCCAGTAATATTTTAATTAAAAATGTTTCATTTTCTGAAAATGTTCAGGTCCAAAAAGTACCATAGTTGGAGAATCACCCAGGTGCCAACTCTCACGCATTGGCCGTGAGACACACGCATTTCATTAGTTTCACACACTCACACGCCACACCCCCGATTTCTCACGCTCAACCCGGTCGGTCAGATGCATAGGTCAGATGCCTGAAAAATTAGTTTAGCCTATCTATAGATCTACCTGTTGAGCCACGGTTATGCTTTCAGAGACGGTGAGAGGGTTCAAGAGCACCCCCTATCTGTGGAATTTTCTAAATTTTCTCTCATTTGCGATGCTACTTCAGAAGCCGTCCCAGGCGCATTCCCCCCGCATTTCCCCGGCTTCAGGTATGCTTTGAGTATTATTGAGTATTTTTCACGCTGAAGTGTCAACCTGGTAGATAAAATACCTGGCAGATGAGGTTCAACTAAACTAAACCTATACATATGGGGCTCTATCTTCCGTGCCGGCGCAATTTACTTTGTATACTCGCGCGTTTGTCTTTCCTATTTTGCAGTCAGCGCATATTGGAATTTTCCCTCCACAGGTACATGCCTGTAAATTAGGGAATTCGATTGCGCCCACGGGGGCGGTTCAGCGAAAAGACGGGGCGTGTTCCGGCGCAAACGTTCACTGTTGATATTTTGCAGTTTCAGAAAACAATTCCGGCACAGACCAGGAACTCCCTGGTCTAAAGTCTGTGGCGAAAATGCAGATGCTATTTTAAGGGCCATGCATGACCACAGGCCTGCATGAATGAATGCGTTGCACACCAATCTACAGACACCTCCGTGCACTCATTCAAAACATTCAAAGCCTTGATAATATTTGTCCATTTCCCGGTTTTGTTCGTGCATTGGTGACCTAAATATTTAGTAGCCTATATAGTACAACATCTACATGCAATATCTTTACAACAACGCCTAATTACGACCTATTAATCTGGACAACTTTATAGGCTACAGCCCTATAAAGGCTAAAGTTACTTTTAGTATTGTTCCAATTTACCGTTGTGTAAGGTTTTAAGCACCATAATTTTGCCTACCTTGTAGCCCATCTGAAATAACTCCAAGCTTTGCTATGTTCCCTCCATCCTTTCGTTATTTTCAAAAAACGTTTTATATCCATGATGGCCTTGAAGTCTTGAGTTAGTGAATTAGCTTAAATCAGCTTTTCATGTGCTGTTAACCAGCAACAGATAGTACAAGAAAGCAGCAAGTATGGTTACAATTTCTGTACAATTTCTGTAGTTGCTGCATCCATTCATTGTTATTCTCTCTCCTGCTCAAATAAATGTTGTGCGTGAATTAAGTTGATGATAACGTGTTTACAAACTCTGCTTTACAGAAAATATTGTAAATAGTCTACTGTCACGCAGTTAATGGGATACTGTGCAGAGTTGAAAGTTAGGTCAACTTAAACGAAGCCCTTGCTTGGCCGCCAGTGCTGCGCAACGCACACTTAGCTCCTCTCATCTATACAATGTAGTTCCCATTTATGTAAACCATACATAATTTCAAAGAAAAATATTACCACTCGAGGGAAATCAGTGTGGTGACCATGTGAAAAAATAGGCATAAATCTAGCGTACACATTTTCACGAATCACTGATGTGTTGATGACATAAATTAGGAAATGTTAGAGGACTTAAGGAGACGTGATGTTGAACTGCATGCCGATGCCATTTAACCCAAATGCCCCAGCGGCAGCACGGGAGAGAAGAGATTAACTGACAGAAGATATGCATTGTCTATAGAGAGGTAATGTTAGATTACATTGTACATTGCAAATATATCACCATGCATTCATAACCTCGTGATTCAGTGAGAATGATCCTAAAACATCGGAAAGTATGTCTTTGTGACAATTCTGTATTACATTTTGTGAAGATGAAAAATCAATAGCTAACTGTTCCCAACTGAACAGTGATTATAGCGCTGTGAACGCTCCTGGCTGCGCCTGGCAAATACGCCACCATAATAGCAATCAGCTATGGAACAAGCGTGCCTGTTGTTAAAGGGAATGTGAGATGACGCTCTGATTGGTTTATTGCACGTTACGCCCAAACCACACCCATGATTAATGTAGCTACTTCAGACAACCCCATTTTAGATTTGCGTCGGGCGCAACAGTCAAATATCCCGCCGGTAAAATAGCATCAGCGCCCGAGATCCGCCCACAAAGTGAATTGCGTTTTGCGCAAAGACACTTCCGTTTTAGACCATTAAAATAGGGCCCATGATGTCACACATCAGGTGAACGTGCGGAATATAAGCTTTCCAATGATATTAGCGCCAAGTTGCTGTGATAAATGGTTCGCGAGAAAATTAACATTGAACCGACGTGCAATTTAGGCTAATCATATTTGCATTTTGCACACAGTGCACACCCATTACTCTCGGTTTAATATTTCACTAACCCTTCACACAACACGTGGCAAACCCAATATCACAATAAACAGCAAACGTACCGAATACGAGGATATAAAGCATGCCTCTGTGCAATAAGTGGTTTCTGAGTAATCCGGTTTTGAAATTGCAACACATTTCTACATAGCCTCATTGGGGCGAAATTATAATGTATTCTAATGTAAACTATTTGTCAGTAGGCCTACATACATTTTTGTAAATTGCTCAGCCATAGATTATCCCACTATCATGGTTCTTATATTGTCAGGTTCCAGCCAATCCCATTACAGATAAATGAATATATTTATATTGGCATGCTTCCTAGTGACATTAATGCAAAAATATGAAGAAAATCAAATAACGAGACACAAATATTGATATAAAGCCTGACATTAGCCATATGCAAACATTCACATCATGCAGATATGGGTACATCCTGAAAAAGGAATAGCATGTAGGCTATAGGCTATGGCCATTGCAATGACCAATATATTATCTTAAATAAACTAGCTGAATAACACAGGTGACCACTTCTGCATAATTTCATTAAGTGCTGAAATGTACACACATTTTTGAACATTTCTGAACTGTGAAATGTAGCATATGTTTTTGTGGTTGTGAACTTATTGCAATATCAACATAACTATTCCACCTGTGTGTGCATGGTTATAATTCTGAAGTGCAAAATAGCTTAGGCTACAGCACAAATATTTCCATAAAAATAAGCAAGTCTGAATTTATTTTAAAAGTGCACCTGATTGATGCATTTAAAAGTTAAAATATACAAACATTTCTTAAATTCTTACAAAACACCCACCCACTTTTTAAAATTGTTAGTTTGGACCCCCCCCCACACACACACTTTTGCCGTGCGAAATACCAGTGCTGTTTTCAGCATCTGTTTAGTGCTTCATTGTCATTTTCATTGGATTCTCCCATTTGCACGTAAATCGCTCATAAACTTTTTTTTTTTTGTTACACGCATTCTCCCATTCCTCTTCTGTCACACACACAGTGACAAGCGCCAAATCTCCCGCAGTGTTGAAGAGATCAGTCATCCCCCTCACTTTTGATAAGGTAAAAAGCCTTATAGGTACGCCAAATAAATAATAACCTATACTGTAGGTTTACGCTAGGCTATGTAAAACTCCCCATTAACAGCATCACGTCACTAACCACAGCTAAGACTGCACAATCTCTATTCACTCTGTTGGATATCTGAAGCCAGTTTGTCTACTTAGATACTGTAAATCCTCAAATTATGGCCGGGGTCTTAAGACAAAGTACAGGCCTTTAGGGGCAGGATTGTATTCGAGACAGCCCTTTATTTCTTATGCAAGTTTTATTTTGAGACATGCGTTTCTTGGAGCGGCATACTGGTAGGCCTTCAAAAGCATGACATTTTCGGTTTAGTTTGATATTTAATTTACTTTTGGACTGTTTGATTATATTGTTAAATGTTGGGACTGATGGGCACTGAAATCTGGGGAGGTATTTGATGATCACTATTACGTTTCATGTAGTTGAAAGAGTGTCGGGATTTCAAACAAACCATCCGCTTTCATGCGTTCATTGAAAGTCTGCGGTGCTGTAATGGAAACCTTATTGCGTAGCCAAGTAGAGTTATTTTTAAATTATGCATGATTTACTTTTTATTAATTTCGTAGGCTGGCTTTATTTTGTTATATAGAAGTATCTAAATAACCTGTTAAAATGTACCAGGAAATTGCATCTAGTCCAAAAAAATATATTTTTTTGTCCCTGATATGTCCCACCCACTTTCACAATGCCTCCGACGCCCATGGTCCCAGTAGTAGGCTAGATCCCTTTGATACCAATGTTCATTTAACTCTGGGACCCTGGTCCCAGGGATGGATTACTGCACGGGCCTTCTGGGCCCAGACCCAGGGGCCCAAGGTGTCAGGGGGCCCTGAAGCCCAAGCCTTTGCATGGAATCATTGCCTCAATATCAACACATCAGGATGTAGGCTATGAATCTGATTGAATTTAGTATTGGCCATCCCCAAAATGCTAGCCTGACGAGCCAGACCCACATTAAAATGTAGGGTCTGGGCACTCACCGTTCGCAGTGCTCAGTCCGAGTGGCCGGATAATCGGTTGTCTTTCAAATTCCCTCTGCACGCAATAGGACAGCACTGAGTCCCATGCGTTTTCCCACCAGCGGAGCTAGTTGGACAGTTCAAACTTGTCATCTGCCATCTCAAAACAAGCTTAACTCGTGTCACACTGTTGGCCAACAGCAATATCCATCTTCTTTGTTTTCAAGTAGCAGGGAATTCAAGCCAAACCGTTGCAACTCTGCCATCCATCATTATGTTATGCCCCCCTAACGACTCTATAGACGATAGATTTCTAAGCTACCAAAATGCACCAGAATACAGGAAATCACATCAAACAAATGAAAAAAATTCTGGGGGAGGACCCCCAAACCCCCCTTCCACATATGCGACAATTAGTGGGGAGCCCTTAATACATGTGGGCCAGAGGCCCGAAAGTTCATAATCCGTCCATGCCTGGTCCCTACACCTGAGAACCACTGATGTACGTTTTGTTTACTGTACGGTATAATGCTGAATGAGCTGAATGAGATTTGGTTCCAAGGGAACAAGTTCAGTGTATCAACAACACTCAGTTTATGTGATGTGTTAATCAATTAAATTCCCAACAATTTCACAACAGCTAGTTCTGGAGTAGGCCATTCATCTAGTCCGCTTGCTTACGACGAGACTCAGGCTGCGCAGTCGGCACCCGCTTCCTTATTTGGGTTTTGGGTTGCCAGGTTTTAGCCTATGACAAAACAGTTGAAATTGAAACTAAGTGATCGTGTATGTGTAGGGTGTATTTCATACACAACCTGGCAACCTGAATGGATCAATGATTTTAAAATGAAGTTTGATGGCCATGCAAATTACGGGAGTTTTCCGGGAGAAATAACAAAACGGGAGGGTGCTGGGAGATGACCTTGAAATACGGGAGAAACCCGGGAAAAATGGGAGTGTTGACAGGTGGTTCCAGTCTGCTTTGATGCACGGAATTTATCGTGTGGTTTTCCTAACCGCCATTTGGTAAATAGATTATCACGGTCGGTTTAGTTAGTATAGCAGAGAAGCTATGCCACTTTCATCAAAACCTATTACAAAGCTATAGCAATGTTATGTCATTAAATACGATAAACAGTGATTCTGGAACAGATCTGCGTCTTACATAAACATATTTCCCGTTAATAAACATATTACAGTATGTAACCATATTCCGTCCGTTCGGGGAAAAAAAAGTTGCGTTAACTGTTCTAGTTTGTTACAAGCAGCATGGGCCGTCAGGCAGGTAGTTAACATTAAAAATTTTTGCTAGGCTAGCCTTTCTGCTGCGACATTACAGCATTTGTACAAGACAAGTAGAGCTATTTTATCCAGTGTAATTTATCACTTACCACTATCTTGTTTTTTCTTGTCATCCTCTTCCTTTCTCTTCTGGCTTCTGGATGCATAATTCCGCTTCATTATGACTGCCGAGGTTTTATATTTTCGCAGCAGCAGCAGAGACCACAAACCTGGCTGGCTGGCTGCTGTCAGCGACTACTGAGAGGGGCCCCCTTGAGGGGGATCCCGGTATTGCCGGTAACAGTGTCGTTGCACTTTACTGCATTGACTATCAAAGGGGCGCTCACAGTTTGTCGTTGCATTTTATTCTTAACCAGTCATTGTCCTGGGGCCCCTGGCCAGCTCGGGGCCCCAAGCAATTGCTTGGTTTGCTTGCCTTCTAGCGACGGGCCTGTGTGTGTATGTGTGTGTGTGTGTGTGTGTGTGTGTGTGTGTGTGGGTGCATGTGTGTGTACAGATCATAGACACAACCTATTTCAAGGACTAGCACCTCCTTTCTATTTTACAAAACACACACACACACACACACACACACACACCAGTCACAATGCAGACAATCCGAAGCCATAACCCTTAGCCACAGATCCGTATCAGTGATGACCCGGGGTTTGA
This sequence comes from Alosa pseudoharengus, assembly GCF_046254945.1. Taxonomy (NCBI): domain Eukaryota; kingdom Metazoa; phylum Chordata; class Actinopteri; order Clupeiformes; family Clupeidae; genus Alosa; species Alosa pseudoharengus. The sequence continues at coordinate 33,048,380 of NW_027468664.1, forward strand.
GCACCCCTCTAGTAATCAATGCAGCGACAAACTCTGAGAAAGAGGGAGAGAAAGAGAGAGAAAGAGAGAGATGCATAGAGAGAGAGGAGAGAGAGAAAGAAAGAGAGAGATGCATAGAGAGAGAGGAGAGAGAGAGAGAAAGGCAAAGAGAGAGAGAGAGGGAGAGAGTTGCATAGAGAGAGAGGAGAGAGAGAGATGCATAGAGAGAGAAAGAAAGGCAAAGAGAGGGAGAGAGAGATGCATAGAGAGAGAGGAGAGAGGGAGAGGGAGAGAAAGAGAGAGATGCATAGAGAGAGAGGGATAGAGAGAAAGGCAAAGAGATAGAGAAAGAGGTGGTGACTGTGTCACAGGTCAGTGATAGGGCTGTATAAGCGTGATATCCCTTTGGCTGGACTCCACTGGTTACACAAGTCAAGTGTACAAAGTGCAAGCTATCTTACATTGTTTACTTTGTCTACACACTTCCCAGTAATTAAACGAGGAATCCCGATATGAGGAAAGACCAGAGGATCAAGGACACCTCTGTAGCAGTCAGACTTGGCAAACCAATGGCTACACGGATCCCACTAATTAAAGTGAGGAATCCCGATGAGGAAAGACCAAAGAACACCTCTGTTGCAATCAAGCTTGACCAGGCAAGCCAAGCCAAGACAACACAACTTGTCCTTTTCTATCTTCTAATATGGTGTGTTGGTGTAGCATGTCTATCTATTTCCCATGAGGACAACATTTCATTAACATTTAAGGTGGCTATGTGAGATTGATAGCAATGTTTTGAATAAATACTATAGTCAAGTCTTCTAAATACTAAATATTAAAGTTCTACATAATTCTAAATCAGTATTTTTCAACACACCTGATGATAGAAAACATCAGCTAAAACAATGACTCAACTCCGCAGCTAATGTCTGACCAGCTGACCTAGTTCTTGGTCAGTCTGGCGCACACACACACAGGCTGATGAGAAACGTGCCCATTTTGAGTCTGAAAACTAATAGCACGCTATTTGATTATCCAGCTCCGGCTTTGGAAATAACCATGTCCACAGACAAGGTTGAGTATGGTGCATGATTTTATGAAAGTATGATGTATTGCGACAAGTGAAATTTGTAGTTTCTCATTCGATCCGCTACCCGATCTGGCAAACTTGCATAGTGCGGTTATAGCCGATAGAGGGCTGCAAAGCGAATGCAGAAGTGCTTTTCACCCTGTTATGAGTTGATGAACCACTGAAACGATTTTGGAAATCGTTTATTTTAAGGTGCAAAATAATCTTTGGGGTTGCTTTAAATGGACACATTTTACGGTTTTGAAAGCTTTTTGTGAACCATCAATTACTTCACACTGAAATAAGTTCATGTTCCCTGGGTCCAATGTTCTCAGGGTTCTATGTTCCCAGGATCATACAGTATGTTCCCCATTTGTAGAGTGCTATGTTCCCAGGGTTCTAAGTTCTAAGTTCAAAGCTTTGCAATTCATCAATTACCTCACTCTGGAATAAGTTCATATTCCCCAGGATCTAATGTTCATTCTATGTTCCCAGGGTCATATGTTCCCCAGACGATCATGGCACCTAATGGGATCATGACAAAAGGCATACATTCCTCAGTTCTACAATCCTATGATCTCAGGGTCCTATGTTCCCTGGTTTTTGGGTCTGATGTTCTCGGAGCCCTATGTCCCTACGGCCCTATTTTCCCCAATTCTAGGTTCTTATGTTCCGAGGCCCTATGAGCCAAAGGGTTCTATGTTCCCCAGCTCTACATTGTACAGCGGAAACTCGAAAATGAGGTTCCACAACTTTGTGTTCACTTAACATAAGATTTACTATTGTGGTCTCTTAATATGAGATGGGCTATTGTGGGAGCTCAAAGGTTTTGTGTGTCCCAACACTCCATTTAATAGAAGAACCACTGGGTTGGGCCCCGCTGGATAGTGCTGTGTGTGTGTGTGTGTGTGTGTGTGTGTGTATGTGTGACTTTGTGTGTGTGTGTGTGTGTGTGTGTGCTCTAACACTGAAGCATGGTTCTGGTTCTCTCAGACACGGTGGCTATTGACCATAAGGACTCGCGCTGGGTGGGCGCTTGGTGGATGGGCTTCATCCTCACCGGTGGCATCATGCTGCTCGCCGGCATCCCCTTCTGGTTCCTGCCCAAGTCTCTGCCCAAGCAGGGCCAGAAACAGAAGAAGACCAGCGATGGAGTGCCACTCGAGGAGCAGGCCAACTTCGTGCCCCAGGAGGGTAATAAGGACGCAGCCGCTGCCGCCAAAATGGAGACTCCTTTCTCCATGGCAGCAATGGCTAAAGGTAAGAGTCAGTGAGAGTGAAAGCACATCGTGTTTGTCTCCATGGCAACACTGGCTAAAGGGAAGAGTCAGTGAGAGTGAAAGCACATCTTGTTTGTCTCCATGGCAACACTGGCTAAAGGGAAGTCAGTGAGAGTGAAAGAACATCTTGTTTGTCTCCATGGCAACACTAGCTAAAGGGAAGTCAGTGAGAGTGAAAGCACATCACGTTTGTCTCCATGGCAGCAATGGCTAAAGGGAAAAGTCAGTGAGAGTGAAAGCACATCTTGTTTGTCTCCATGGCAACACTGGCTAAAGGGAAGTCAGTGAGAGTGAAAGCACATCTCGTTTGTCTCCATGGCAACACTGGCTAAAGGGAAGAGTCAGTGAGAGTGAAAGCACATCTCGTTTGTCTCCATGGCAACACTGGCTAAAGGGAAGAGTCAGTGAGAGTGAAAGCACATCTTGTTTGTCTCCATGGCAACACTGGCTAAAGGGAAGTCAGTTAGAGTGAAAGCACATCTCGTTTGTCTCCATGGCAACACTGGCTAAAGGGAAGAGTCAGTGAGAGTGAAAGCACATATTGTTTGTCTCCATGGCAACACTGGCTAAAGGGAAGAGTCAGTGAGTTCTTGTTTATCTGTTCGGGGAACCTACATATTTATGGGAGTCCTTCCTTGTTTCCTCACATGTTTTATGACACGTAGGGGCAAGGACATTTGATTTATTTTGCAGATGCTTTTTTATCCAAAGACTGTATACAGTCTATGATCCAAACAGATTACAAAATAAGGAATAACATTCAAACTACATTGTAAATGAGACCTTAGTTAACAATTATAATAGATCATACGACCACAATAAGAGAGCAGACGTTTAAGTGCTAGTCAAGATGTAGTCGAAGGAGATGGTGGTAGATAGAGAAAGTGGAAGAGTGGTAAAAGTTAAGTATTAATCCACAAAGAGGCAAAAAAGTAACGCATAGGCAAGCCGACCGTACGGCAGAGTACAAAGCTTATTCACGATGCTGGAGACAGGTTACTAACACACAAGCATCCTAGGCAAGCATGAGAGCAACAAGTCTGTTGTAGACAAAGTCTTACCGTTATTTATAGGACTAAACAGGGTATTCTTGGTGGATTACATAAAATGAAAGTAAAAAAGAACTGTCATGATAAAGAAAGTTAATTATAAGAAGTGTGTGAATTACTCTGCTTGTCCCGCAGATTTCCTGCCCTCGCTGCGTAGGCTGTTCAGTAACTCCGTGTACAACCTCATCATTTGCACGTCCCTGGTGGCCGTCAACGGCTTCATCGGAATGATCACCTTCAAGCCCAAGTTTATGGAGCAGACGTACGGACAGTCCCCCTCAAAGGCCATCTTACTCATAGGTAAAGACACACACATACACACACACAAACACACACACACACACACACACACTCATACACACACACACATAGACACTCTCTCTCACACACACACACACACACACACACACACACACACACACACACACACACACACACACACACACACACACACACACACACACACACACACAATTATACTGTGTACTGATATAAAGCCAGGTGTGAAACTGAATGAATCTCTAATGACATCTTAAGTCTCTCCACCAAAGAGTACTCATGACGTTAGGATGAGGAGCCACCTGCTCTTTAGTCTAGTCTAGGGACTGTGTACAGAGGTGATTGCATAGCTCGTTAAACCCCACTTAAACATGATTAGATAAAAAGAGATTCAACTTTCGCACAAATTAGGTGAAATCCTTGGCATGGTTAGAGAAACATAATGCTGGTAGGGGACACATCGATAACCCCTCCACAAACACACAACGGACGAACAGAAGGACAGACACACACACAGTCTTTGTCAGGTAAATAATGTCCTACCATATATTTATTCTACCATCATATTCACTGAAACCAATACTATGCTCCTACAGAACAACATAAATCAGCCAGTTTTAGAAAAAAACCTGCACTTCTACCTCCACCTAGAGCCATACGCGGAGTTTGTGGGGGGGCAGGGGGAGCACTGCCTCCCCTGGTGGAAACAGGTAATTGCATTGTTTAAAAAATTAGTGAAATACGTCTGGCATGACCAGATATTTTTTAAATAATTTAAATAACACAAAACAATAATATAAGGAACGGGCTGCGGTTGATGATGGGAGCAGCCAGGTTTTCTTCTCTTGTGATCCTTCACATCGAAAGCGACATTACGGCCAACCTGACGAGGCAGGACGCAAAAAACGAACTGTGACTGTTGCACTAGTCTGGACATCTTGCCGTGTCAACGTTGCAATAAAGGTTGCCTAAATGGCATGTATATAAATGTCCTGTCAGCTTACTATTTGATGTTGCGTTGTGTGTAGATTTGGACTTTTTATTCCACTTTGATTAAACAGCAAAGTGGAGAGGCCTCGTTCACCGGTTTGGAACTGGCTGGTGAATGTGACGTGAGTAAGCCTGGCTAGATACACCATGACCCTTTTTGTGCATCTAGGCCTACCATGGGCGGACTGGCCATCTGGCATACCAGGCATTTTCCCGGTGGGCTGACGCACCTTTTGGGCTGATAGAATAGGCTATATATAATTTAATTAAATTTGGCCAACGATCGGCCGAAACGAAGGACAATCAGCGGCCCATTGGTTACATTTCATTATTGACACTGGACTGATCCAATAACAGCTCACGTCAGGCCCCACCCCTCCCATTTTGGCTCAGAGCCAGGATTCTGTGAGCGCATCAAAAGTTAATCGAAGTTGCCGACACGAAATTGCGGCAGGTGCCGGTAGTGACAATTGTGCAAAATGAACACCAATGTAGAAGCTTCAATACAATATAGCAAGTAGGCTAGCATATGTCAGCAACATGTTGAAATTCGTTGAGTTTGAACGAGGATATACAGAGCAAGGGACAGTGAGCAGGTGGTGGAGAGTGCGAGCCTATTGAGGCTACATGATAAGAACTCAGTGGTGGAGCAGGTAGGCTGTGACATGCCATGCCGACTATGATGATTATGATGACTTATTAATTGCGATAATGTAATGATATGGTTGCCTGATAGTAAAGCCGTGCTGTGATTATGATAACAAATAACCCAACTTAAATTTTCTAAATGAATGATTTGCAAACCCGGACAGCAAAATAGTGTCAAATCGACGTTAATTGTTGGTCAGATTGATCAGTTTCCGTCAGACGCCCAAAATTCAACAAAACAAAAGGGATAAAAGACTGTAGACTGACGGAAACGTAGGTTACAAAACGTCACGTCATGCACAAGCCAACTAAGCTACAGTATATATATAACCTATAGGCAGGGTTGGGTAGTAACGGATTACATGTAATCTGGATTACGTAATCAGATTACAAAAATCAAGTAACTATAATCAGCCCAGATTACAATAAAAAAATTGCGTAATCAGATTACAGTTACATTGTTGGGGATTACCTGATTACATTTTATCATGCAAACAATGCAACTTTTTTTATGATAGCCTAGCTAAGCTTCGGGCTTACCGGTTCGATCCCCGACCAATAGAAAAAATGTGGCCGGGGAAAGTGGTTGAGCACTGCTCTCCCATGCCCACATCCACGGCTGAAGTGCCCTTGAGTAAAGCACAAAAGATAATTAATGCGTAGCAAGATGGGTCGTCCTAGTTCATGTCTATGAGGGCAAAGTGGAGTTCAGTCAGAGACGGGCTCTGGTTCATTCCCCGCCTGCACAGGGGCGTGTCACTGATGTATAACTGACGTTTGAACGCCTCGGTTCCACACCAGACAGAAGCCGGAGTACCTTCGGTACCTTCACCTCACTGTGTGCTCTTTGTGCTTCACTAATTCACGGATTGGGAGACCAAATTTCCCTCACGGGATCAAAAGAGTATCTATACTTACTTACTAACTTATTTACTATTGGGGCAGGTCTCTCGGCACACTGCCTGATCTTTTCCTCCTAATCTTAATGTAGCCTCTTGTTTTAGTGTTACCGTTTACTTTGAGAAAGTCACCGGTCCCCCTGGTTGAAAAACATCCCAAAGGAATCATTTTCTCACCCCCACAATTGAAATGGACATGGTGTTATTCAATCTCAGGCCATGTCCCTGGGTCAAAAAAATCCAGCGAAAGCTAAATTCATTGTCCAGGTGTGCCTTTATAGAGGTTAAGCTGAGTTGTGCATGTTTGGAGAATAGTGATCCATGATCACATCCATGATGACTAAGTGATCAATTTTGGGATGGGGTAAAAATTTCAACCACCAAAACATCACCCCCAAAGTGGAGAACAGCTATAGAAATGTATTAGTTTTGGGTGTTTTTCAGACAATGGGACCTGGTGACCTCAAAGTAAATGGTAACACTAAAACAAGGGGCTACATTAAGATTTTTGGAGGAAAAGATCAGTTAATTCACACAGGAATGCTTTACTCAGACCAAAAAGATTTCTTAGATGTAATGAAATAATAAAGAGAAAAATAGAATGAGATTTTTTTTATTAATTCAGTGGTGGTGTCTTTTACTTAAGGGACATATTTATTGAAGAAATCTAAAAGTAATCCTAAAGTAATCAGATTACGTTACATGTTTTTGGTAATCCAACTGATTACGTTACTGATTACAAAAATTTCCATGTAATTTGTAGTCAGTAATGGATTACATTTCAAAGTAATCCGACCCAACCCTGCCTATAGGCCTAGGCTACTGTCAGACACAAAGACAATTAGTTCATGTAGCTGTACTGTTCCAAAATGTACCAGCAATGTAGGTATAGCCTACAGGAAAAAAATATTTCCAGCAACAGCCCTGTTTATTTTGTGTTGTTTCAGTTGTCCTACAGTGATAACTGGTATAAATTACATTAATGTCTAAGACAATCTGGGTAATTTAACTCTTTACACATAGGCTTTAGTAATTTTTGGTGCTGCTGTCAATTGTAGCACATTGAATAATTTGAAATGATACTTTGAATTCAAGCAGAAAGTCTTCTTTAATAATTGCTTGTTAGTCTTCTTGAATATGGAGATCATATGCTCCATGCCTACCTCTGATCAGTCAGAGAGATAACCAATGAGGCCTATATCACTTTCAGTGCTCCATGACAGTTGAAAAGATATGCATATTTAAGGGTAATGCAAAGATTTTGTATTTAATTAGGTGTGCCCGACCGATTTGAGGGCCGCTTGGGCCAAATATGCCAGGGCCGATTTTTGGTGCCAGTCCGTTCCTGAGGCCTACTGATCGCTGTGGATTACTTTTTTCCATGTCATTGGATTACAGGAAAATATGAATATTTTTTTCTTAACACGTCTTAACGTAATGGCGTGATTGCACTTTGTTTATGCGTTTGGAGAGGCAGACTGTAGCCTTGATTCCTGGAGTTCTCGCCATGATTTAGGTCTGCCCTGCACTCAATAGCCTACAGTTTGACGAGCACAAACTTGATTTTGGCTAAGTCCCCTCAATCTGTCAGACTTTCTAACTGCAGCTTTAAATGAGTGGATGGAACACATATGTGGTTGTACTCTTATTTTAGTTTCCCATCTGTCCTTGTTGTACCAGAGACTTTCTAATGAGCACTCAAAGAATCCTACATGTATATCCCGCCCCTTCCTGTATGCCTCTTCATTCACTTGAGTAGGGAAATAGCTGCCCGATAACTGCCCAAAGAGCAAGATTGGGGGGGGGGGGACTCGAGGGAAAATGGAAAATTCCCCCCGACTTTATGAATCAATCCCTGCTGGTTTGATGTGCTTTCCCTCCCTGCCAGGCATGTTTAATCTACCTGCGGTGGCTCTGGGCATCATCACGGGCGGCTTCATCATGAAGCGCTTCAAACTGACCCTGATCGGCGCAGCACGGATCTCGCTCACCGCCTCGTTCGTGTCCTTCTGCCTGATGCTGTCACAGTACTTCATGCAGTGTGACAATTCTCAGGTTGCAGGGCTGACTATCAACTACCAGGGGTCAGTATGTGTGTGTGTGTGTGTGTGTGTGTGTGTGTGTGTGTGTTTGTGTGTGTGTGTGTGTGTGTGTGTGTGTGTGTGTGTGTGTGTGTGTGTGTGTCTGCATGTCTGTGTGTGTGTGTGTGTGTGTGTGTCTGCATGTCTGTGTGTGTGTGTGTGTGTCTGCATGTCTGTATGTGTGTGTGTGTGTGTGTGTGTGTCTGCATGTCTGTGTGTGTGTGTGTGTGTGTGTCTGCATGTCTGTATGTGTGTGTGTATGTGTGTGTGTGTGTGTGTGTGTTTCTGCTGCTATCACATGGTCTCATTGGTATGGTTATGATGATAGTTATGGCTCTGTGCTTGTGCTAACTCTAGTCGGTCTCCCTGTCCCAGTCTTCCAGAGCTGTCTTATGAGCAGAGCTCGCTGCTCTCCCAGTGTAACCGCGGCTGCTCCTGCTCCATAAAGCACTGGGACCCAGTGTGTGCCCACAACGGCATCACCTACGCCAGCCCGTGCTTGGCAGGGTGCCAGACGTCCACCGGACTCGGAAAGGAGATGGTGAGTACTCACACACTCACACATGCACACACACACACACACACACACACACACACTCACACATGCACACACACACACACACACACACTCACACATGCACACACACACACACACACGCCAATAGTATTGAGACATATCTGAGGTGCCAAAAAGCCAACATACTGTAGATTTTTCATACAAATATTGTTACAAACCCACATACAGTAGGCAGTCAAACAAAACCAAACTCTCTCTCACACACACACACACACACACACACACACAGAGTGAGAGAGAGACAGACACACTTACACAAAGCCCCAAACACATGTGCACACACACACACACACCTCTATCAACGTCTGACAGCCTTAAGCACCCTCTAGCTGTCTCTGTTGTTTTGTGTGTTGGTGATTAACGCCGTTGAGTCTTTGAGCCCATTCATTCCCCTCACTAGAGTTCTCAACGGGCCTGAAAATTACAACCCGACCTGACCCGGCCCGTAGCTTTTAAAGCCCGGACCCGATGTAACCCGACACATCAACATGAATTATCTGCCCGAACCCGGCCCGCGGCCCGACGTAAAACATAGGCTACGTTTTGACTGTTAAACCCTGACTTTATTTAGGTGAAGATTCAACACATTAGCGTGACAATTTACTTAAAACGGTGATTTTCTCCTCTTCTGGCGTATCGTGACGGAAGAACCATGCCAACTTTGGATGCGGTTATCTTAGCGATACTTTTTGCAATAGGCCTACCCTCGATATACATATCGTTGGAAAGCTTAGTCCATGGCCGTTCACGTGAGCACAATAACTTCATTTTGTAAATTTTACCAAAGCGACTGGTTTCGCCTTGCAGGGTCACATATTTAATCAGCACCTTGCATTTTGAGCACATAACCTGCAGAATTTTTTTTTTTTTTTTTTTTTTTGATCAATTATTTATTTATTTTCTTGCAATCATTGTTCACACATTGGAGGGGAAACTCCTTCACAATAGAAAAAGAAACAAACATTAGGCTGGTTACAGCATCATTAAAAAAATATCACATAGGCACAGTGAAGTGTTGCTTATTCTGATGCCTGTTTCCCCTCTCCTCCCCATGTCCCCCCTCCCTCCAACCCACCCAACCCAAGCCCACCCTCCAACCCCTAACATGATTCGCTCAAGGTATTGAACAGTAAACAAAAAAGAACACACAAAAAAAACAAAAAAAAAACACCACACACAAACACAAAACACGCACACACACACACACACAGACACACAGACATACACACACACACACACACACCTCTCAACCCTTTCCCCTTGCCACCCAGGAATCTCCTTTCCTATATAACCATACAGAGGGAGATGCTAAATTTGACCTTATCTACATCATGTTTATTTTTCCTAATAACTCTGACCAGCAATCAATATTAAAGGATTTGGCGTGGTGTAAACGTGCTGTGGAGAGCTCTAGCTGAGCAATATCCCGGTAAGAAGATAGCCATTTCCTCACTGACAGTGCATGCGGTGGTTTCCAGCCAGACCTGCAGAATTTTCATCAGAATCCAGCACCACTCCAAACACTTTCCAGACCTCTGATTTCCCCACTCCTGTAGTAGCGACGGTGAATTCACCTGCGGCAAGTTCAGCCATATTTTCGACCCGAACCCGGCCCGAACCTGCGGGTCCCGTCGGGTTTGTCGGGCCGACCCGACCCGTTGAGAACTCTACCCCTCACCTTCACTCACTGCCTTCACATTCACACACACACACACACACACACACACACACACACACACACACACACACACACACACACACACACACACACAGCCTACCACACCTCCCTGCAGTTGCATTTCTATAGGAATGTTTGAAGGCGTTTCATCCATGGTTGTTTACTCTCCTCTAGATCTTCCACAACTGCTCGTGTGTGTTAGAGGTGGCAATGCCCCCTGCCAACATGTCCGCCACCCTGGGTCAGTGCCCGCGCAAGAGCGACTGCGACAGCATGTTCAAGTGGTACATGGGTGTGTCGGTGGTGGGTGCGTTTGTGTCTGCCTGTGGAGCCACACCTGGCTACATTGTCCTGCTCAGGTAAGGGTGTGTGTGTGTGTGTGTGTCTGGGGGGGGGGGGGGGGAGTCACTCTCTGACACAAGCTTATCTGCTTTCATGATCAAAATAGCCATAATTAGCGCCATCAAGCTGCAGAACTCTAAACCGATGAATGACTTACGTAAGTGGAGCTAACTACTGTAATTCAGTACAAAATAGCCTTTCCCATTACAATTAATCATTATTTCCCTTAATTGATTCTAAATGAACCATCTGTACCCGTCTGGTTACATTATCCTGGTAAAGGTTGAAGGTATTACATCTCTAACATGCCATTAACTGTGATGACTTGATCATGGAAGCAGGCAAGCCCATTAAAGGATTTGTCACATAAATCTCTGTTTCTTGAGGTCACTGAGTATTAGTATAGTATATCTTATGATCCCGTGGAAATTTGGTCTCTGCATTTATCCCAATCCGTGAATTAGTGAAAGACACTCAGCACACAGTGAACACACAGTGAGGTGAAGCACACACGCAGTGAGCTGCCTGCATCAACAGCGGCGCTCGGGGAGCAGTGAGGGGTTAGGTGCCTTGCTTAAGGGCACTTTAGCCGTGCCTACTGGTCGGGGTTCGAACCGGCAACCCTCCGGTTACAAGTTTGAAGCGCTAACCAGTAGGCCACGGCTGCCCCCTACTGACAATACGAACAAGAGCGAAAACAATCGGTTCTACCTAGCTCGAGTTGCTGCAGCCAACTATGGAGGCATGTTTATAAACTCTGTAACGATAAATGACAAAAATTCAGTACGTAATAACCATTATTACTATGTGCATCTCTCCCTTATAAGACGATTTGATACGTATCTAAATGCATAAGCTATGATACAATTCAGAAACGATACATTTAAATAGAGAATGATTCGGTGCGATTCGATAACATGAGATACAATCTAATAAATGCGATGTAGTTCTTAACATTTGTTTAATTTCACATTTTATACTGTAGTTTCCAATTATATACATAATTATCAAATGGGTAGGTTATTAAAGACTGGGGAGTGATTTTTGTTAATAGGGCATGATAAAAAATACAATTGCATCATTGGGTTTATAATTTCTCCAAAAAACACACATAATACCCTATTGTCTAATAATATTGATTGAATATGACTCTGTGTTCCAGATCCATAGCTCCTGATCTGAAGTCGCTGGCTCTAGGGATGCAGACGCTGATAGTCAGGACCCTTGGTAAGGGCTTAAGGGCTGTGGACCAGCACTGTCAAATGTGTCGTGAAAGAATAAGGACTATGACTACAGTGTTGTACTGGAGTTAAAGCAGAGCACAGAGTACATTAGTTTACCTCCTGTCCCTAAGTATGTGTTGTGTACTCATGAAGATAATACCACAACACACACACACACACAAACACACACACACACACACACACACACACACACATATACATGTAAATGTACTTTACATCAAACATTATGACATTATGATGCTATCAGATGTATCTGGGATGTTAAGATATTGGCAGATTAGGGCTGCAACCAACGATTAATTGATTTATTAATTAACTACAACTAATTGACATTGTGCGTCTGTGTTCCTGTGTTGTGACATTGTGCGTCTATGTTGTGACATTCTGCGCCTGTGTTGTGACATTGTGAGCCTGTGTTGTGCCTTTGCAGGTGGTATCCCCCCACCCATCTACTTTGGAGCGCTGATCGACCAGACGTGTCTGAAGTGGGGAGTGAAGAGGTGTGGGGGTCAGGGGGCCTGCAGAATCTACGACACAGATGCATTTAGGTGAAATGAGACCGGTGGATCCACTGTCCTACGCTCTCTAACCCTCTCTGTGTTCTGCGTTCTCTAACCCTCTCTGTGTCCTACGCTCTCTAACCATTTCTGTGTCCTACGCTCTCTAAACGTTTCTGTGTTCTATGTTCTCTAACCGTTTCTGTGTCCTACGCTCTCTAACCCTCTTTGTGTTCTACGTTCTCTAACCGTTTCTGTGTCCTACGTTCTCTAACCGTTTTTGTGTTCTACATTCTCTAACCGTTTCTGTGTTCTACGTTCTCTAACCCTCTTTGTGTTCTACGTTCTCTAACCGTTTATGTGTTCATTTCCCTCTGTGCCTTGTGCCTCATCCACTCACCATGTAACCCTCTCTCTCTTCCTCTCTCTCTCTCTCCTCGCTCTCTCCCTCTCCCTCTCTCCCTCTCTCCCTCTCTCTCTCTCTCCCTCTTTCTCACTCTCACTCCCTCTCTCTCTCTCCTCGCTCTCTCTCTCCCTCTCTCTCTCCCTCTCTCTCTCTGCTGTGCCCTGTAGGTCTCGTTTCCTGGGCCTGATCTACGGGCTGTACGCTCTGTCCTACCTGCTGTGGGCTGTGCTCTACCGCACCCTGGTGAAGCAGCAGCGGAGGCTGGCATTGAGGGCCCTGGCCAACGGGCAAGGCGAGGGGCAGGGGCAAGGTGCCAACGGGTTGCCCAAGGACAGCTGCCCCGACGGGGACCAGAGCAAAGAGGAGCTGAAGAGTGAGACCTCCATCTGAGAGGCTCAGAGGAAAGACGGGTACTTAAAGGTGTAGCGTGTAAGTTTTATATTATCAAAAACAAAACTGTTGACAAGTGGACCATGAGAGGGACACTTTCCTGCATCATGTTGGTCAACTATACATTTCTGACAGAAATATGTACAGTATTGCATCATACTGCCAAGTAGGCTACTCAGAGTCTGTCTGGTTAAAGACTGGTTAATTTCCACAGGTTACATACCTTTTAAGGTTAAGGTTACATACCTTTGCTGTTGCTGTTGCTGTTGAAGGTCAGCTGCAATGTCAGAGGTGGACATCCCAGATTCAAAAAAGTAAAAAGTTCTACCACGTATTGCTTCTACCAGTGCACTTAACACTCAACAGGTGATATAATGGACTAGCTGACGAAGGGAAAGCTGGGTTTACATGAAACGTTTTCATGCACATAGTGCACTCATTTGACTACATTGAGATTTACTGAAATGAGTGCACAATCCAAAAATGAGAGCACCATTTAGTAAAACGAGCCCAACAATTTAGTAAAACGAGCGCATGTTCTCTTGATATACAAAGCCAATCGCGCCATGACACTTTCCAGGCCCCATAAGGTATATTACTCTATGGGCTGTATTTTCGGTCACCAGCGCATGGCGTAAAGTTCGTTATTCACCGGCGCGAAGTTGAATTCGTTATTTTGCACCTTTATTTTTTAAGCATTGCGCCCAGGGGTGTGGCAATTAACAACCTAGGGAGGGACCTGGCGCATTGTCTAAAAATCGCTATCATACACCACCTAAACCTGGTCAGAAGTCAATGGCGAGTTGTTCATATGCTATTTTAAGAGCGCATGTCAACAGTCATATTGGCAGGTGCACGCACCATCCTTCTATCATTCATGAACGCACACCAGCGCACGTCCATGCAAAGCATTACAAATTGCACGATTACAATGGTAAACATAATTAGAATAAAGATATTATGAAATACTGTACATCTCATGATGAGTAGTTATTCACCATCATTTGCAAATTGGTAATGACGGTTAAAAGTGATTAGGGGAGAGGCGAGAGACAAGTATGGAGCACAGCTGAAGACGCACTGTCACGAGATATAAGCAACTCCTCTGCAGGATAAATGTTGTTTTATTTAGTCATTTGAGCAACATTAGGGTAAGTGTTGCTTTTTCCAGCCTATGTTTTCTATGGTAACCCATTGTCAGTCAATAGTGAAAGTAACTGCATATAACTGTCTTGTCATTGACTGACTCCTTGGTGAAGTTAGTTTCACTTTGCCAATGAGTTCAAATAATAGACGAGTGCAAATGCGTGAAGGCTATGCTAGGTTTTAGTAAAGCATGGTTTAAGAATGACTATTCCATACGGTCTCGCAAGCAGCCTCCTTCAAATGCGCCGTTGAATGCCAAAATACAGATGCATTTATTTGACATATCGCGCGTTGCGCCGTTAAAGGGAATGACAGATGTCATTCTCATTGGTTTAAAATGATGTTACGCCCCAAACACACCCATATGACTGATTAAAAGACCTAGGAACACCTTGTTACGCCATGCGCTCCACTTTTGAGAACGAAACCCCTCCCAATGTGAACTGGACATCCTACTTAATTTGAATAGACTTTTGACGAGTGACGATGCACTTTAGAATGTCATGATAGGGCCCTCTGTGTAGCAGACTATCAGGAGGGCATAGGGACCTTCTACAAAGTGCAACACCCTGTTGTGCAGCAGACTATCAGGAGGGCAAAGGGACATTCTACAAAGTGCAACACCCTGTTGTGCCGCCTCTTCTTGTTTCTGTGAATAAAATGTGGGGAAATAATTAAAATGAGCACACTATTTATTAATTAAAACAAGAACTCGATTTTGTAAAATGTGCACATGATTTTGTAAAATGGGCGCATGATTTAGTAAAATGAGCACATCATTTAGTAAAATGAATGTGAATTTTCTATACTCTTCTCTATATATAAAAAAATCTCGTAATCACACCTCCCAGGCTCTGAGCATTCTGATACCATAGCTGATCAGAACGCCTCGATTATGAGAATGTCCATTTTTAATTCGCATAAAACAGTGGATGGAAACGCACACAGATCGTGCATATCCTTGTGCTGAAATGTCATGAACGTCCATACAACCTTCGAATGAGCTGAAGGGAAACCCAACTACTGTGTCAGAGGACTTCTACTGTCCGAAGCCGGGATGTCCACCTACATTTGCCCCTACAGAACATATGAGTAGGGTGTAGTGGTACGCTGAAATAAGGGAAGATGTGTTATGTGTGTGTGATTTTCTGAATACAGTCTGAATGCTGCTGTGACTGTGTTGGCAGAGTTAAAAATATTTGTAATTACATTTGTAAAATGACCACTGTTTTATACAACAGAACTGGACTGGACACGTAGGATAGGTTTTTAATGCCGATGTGTATACTTACTGTAATTCCTCAATTCTATAATTGTATTAGAAAAATATATTAGTATCATCTATAACAACATTGGTAGCATAGTGTTTACGTGTTGAGTTTTATATGAAACAGATGTCTATGATTGAGGTGAGATGTTTGTGTTGAAGCTGGAAAGTGTAATGATAACAACTCACCACTTGGAGGAGCTGTTCACAAGCACATTGCCTCCCCAACCTATGCTTGTGGATGTTGTGTGGAACTATGAGATAATACTTTGAATGCATTAGAACATTGTGTGATTTACTGTAAACCGATCCTGAATGAAAATGTGAAAAATATGTGAATAAAGTAAATTAAGAAACAAGACTTTAGAAGGAAACCTTCTCCTCCAAATGGGATGACTGCTAAGAATGGATGATATTGAGCAGGACTTGGCCAGTTGTTTTGCGTTCACTTTTGAGGATCTGTACCGAAACACCTGTTGAGGACCGGTCCTCAGGCTACGTCCCCACTCGGTCCCAACGCGGAGACTATGGGGCTGGGGAATTTGGCCCACTCCGGTCTCAACGCGGAGACTATGGGGCTGGGGAATTTGGCCCAGAAGGATCAGTCACCTTTGCCTTGAAATCCGGACGTTGTCAGCCAAGGAAAGCATCCTCATCCCCATTTATGTGGAAAAAATGTTAGCTTAAAGATCTATAAATACTGAGAGTCTGAAATAAGGTTTTGTCTTCCTTGTTAGTATAGTAATCTCTGGGCAGAGAGGTTTCACAAGTATCAGGCAATCAGGATATAGAGACAAAGTCTGTGCACCAAAGAGACAATCAGTTCTTTCTTACACACACATTTATACCTCGTATGGTATCATAATCTTATTGTATCATTGTATCATTACATCTCTGCACATACACGACTTGGTCAATACAATGAGTTAATTAAGAACCAAGGACATTAAGAACATTTCTATCGTCATACAACACATGATTTGCCATCTGAACATCAGTTAGCGTAACAGAAGTATCAAATAATAAGAACTCTAAGAACTAGGATAGTTTTCAACCGAGATTTCCAAGAATGAATTCACACTGCTATAGAAGTATCAATTATATGGAACACTACGAACTAGGTTAAGCTTTAACAGAAGAGTCTATTCAAAAGTGTAAGATCTTACAGAAACACAAGTATCAAATCAAAACAACACAAGGTTAAAGTCCATCTTTGTAATTTTCCCCTCACAACAACAACTTGTAGTTTCTGCTACACATACTGTACAACTCTCGTCTCAGTAAAGCAAAATAAGCATCCCATTCCCTCCACACAATGAGGGTGAACATTAACATAGGAGTTCAGGAATGAGTTTTTGCTTACATGCAATATGTTTTTTTCATTATTTAAACAAGCAATCAACCCCCATGAGCTAATGTGGGGTTTTTCCTTTGTGTGCACGGGGCAGGAATGTGGAAGTTATTAACTTCTAATCCTTACACTGCCTGCATAGTGGCAAAGTTGCTTGAGTTCTCCACCGCAGACTCCATAACCCCCTAGAGCTGCCCT
>NW_027468664.1:33073249-33098249 GCF_046254945.1 Alosa pseudoharengus
TCACTTCTCTGTGCGTGCAATAACTGTCTGACACCACTGGCCTAGCTTAGCATAATTCACTGGAAGTGGCTTAGACCAGTTAGCCTCCCATTTAGCTATGCTAAGATAGGCTAGCGGTGTCAGACTGGGTTAACCTTAAACCTTAAACAACTTCTTTTAATCATTCCTACTTCTCTCATTACTCATTTGTGTTTTCGCCCGTGTCTTGCTCCTGTCTGATTGGTTTGTGGTCAGATGTTCATCGTAGCGCTGTCCTTCGCCTACTTCTCCAAAGCACTGTCGGGCACCTACATGAAGAGTGCCATCACCCAGATCGAGAGACGCTTCGACCTCTCCAGCTCCCTCATCGGACTCATAGATGGCAGCTTCGAGATGGGTATGTCACAGAGCTTATTTGTTGCTTATCAGCAGGGACGACGCTGGGGGCCACAGGGGTTTAGGGCCCAGTACTGACAGGGGGCCCCCAGAGAGTCCCCAATAATACTATATATTATCAGGGGGGCCCAGAATTATTGTCTGTCATAGGGCCCACATTGTCTAGCAGCGCCCCTGGTTGTCAGAGATGGGTATGACACAGAACTCATCCAGTATGTGTTAGTTATCAGACATGGGTACGAGGCAGAGTTTATGTGTTGGTTATCAGACATGGATATGACGCAAAGCTTATGTGTTAGTTATCAGACATGGGTATGACGCAGAGCTTATGTGTTGGTTATCAGAGATCAGAACAACTCAGAGTTTATGTGTTAGTTATCAGACATGGGTATGACGCTGAGCTTATGTGTTGGTTATCAGAGATCAGAACAACACAGATAAAAGAACACAGGTATGTGTGTTTCATTATAGTCGAGTAGGACTCTACATTGATTTCAGATGAAAATCATCAGAGATTGCAGTCTATCTAGATGCTAAGTTTCTCACTGATTGGACTGGCTCATTTCCTGTAATGGGTGCACACTACAAGTTGGGTATATAGCAGAGAGGAATTCAACTACATGAACAGTTTAACAATCAGCAGCAGTTATGGCCGTTAAAATACACTTTATGTAGGCCAATGAAATGAAACTAAATATGGACTTAAAGAATTTTAGTACTGATTGATTGAACAACAGAAAGCACAGTGATAACTGGACATGGTCTATGAGATTGTGTAATTGAGAACTGAACATGGTCTATTGTGTAACTGATAACTGAACATGGTCTATGAGATCATGTAACTGAGCATGTTGGTTTATGAGATAAACTAAAGTACACTTAAGACCAAACTGTTCTCAGATTCTCTCTGATAACTGATTAAATGCACTTCCTTTTAATTAGATGCACTCTGCCTTTTCATGATTTTTAAAATAATTCTACTTTGTGTCTTTTACTGTATGTCTTTTGATTCTATTTTATGTACTTTTACTTTTCAAAATCTTTTGACAATATGACTTAACCATGTGTATGAGATGTGCTATATAAATAAACATGCCTTGCCTTGCCTTGCCTTGCCTAGGTAATCTGCTCTTCCTGGCATTCGTGAGCCACTTTGGGGCAAAAATGCATCGGCCTCGCCTGATCGGGATTGGCTGCTTCCTGATGGCCGTGGGCTCACTACTGACCGGCCTGCCACACTTCTTCATGGGACGGTGCGTTACATATAAGACATGCTGTGTGCTAACACTGTGATGTATGGGGCATGCGTTACATATAAGACATGCCGTGTGCTAACACTGTGATGTATGGGGCATGCGTTACATATAAGACATGCCGTGTGCTAACACTGTGATGTATGGGGCATGCGTTACATATAAGACATGCTGTGTGCTAACACTGTTATGTATAAGACATGCTGTGTGCTTACACTGTTACGTATAAGACATGCTGTGTGCCTACACTGTGATGTATGGGGCATGCTGTGATGTATGGGGCATGCTGTGTGATGTATGGGGCATTGGGGGCATGCTGTGTGATGTATGGGGCAGGCTGTGTGTTGTATGGGGGCATGCTGTGTGTTGTATGGGGGCGTGATGTGTGATGTATGGGGGCATGATGTGTGATGTATGGGGCATGATGTATGTTGTATGGGGGTGTGATGTGTGATGTATGGGGGCATGATGTGTGATGTATGGGGCATGATGTGTGATGTATGGGGGCATGATGTGTGATGTATGGGGGCATGATGTGTGTTGTATGGGGGCGTGATGTGTGATGTATGGGGGCATGCTGTGTTATGTATGGGGCATGCTGTGATGTATGAGCATGCTGTGATGTATGGGGCATGTATGGGGCATGCGGTGTGCCTACACTGTGGCATGAGAGGAATGGACCAGAAATCAGACTCCAATCACAGGCATTAATAGGCTGTTTGATGATTATGCACAATATAGACAAACTGTTCTGAATGCAGACCCACTATGCTGACCTGTGTGTGTGTGTGTGTGTGTGTGTGTGTGTGTGTGTGTGTGTGCATGTGTGTGTGTGAGTGAGTGTGTGTGTGTGTGTGGGTGTGTGTGTGTGTGTGAGAGAGTCTATCTCTGTGTGTGTGTGTGTGTATGTGTGAGTGTGTGAGTCTCTCTCTGTGTGTGTATGTGTGTGTGTGTGTCTGTGTGTGAGTCTCCCTCTGTGTGTGTGTGTGTGTGAGTGAGTCTCTGTGTGTGAGTATGTGTGTGTGTGTGTACATGTACATGTGTGTATGTGTGCATGTGTGCAGGTATAAGTTTGACACAGTGATCCAGAGCTGGGAGAATGACAGCATGAGAATCAGTCCCTGTCTGGACTCCAGAGCAGCGAAGGATCACCCAGATGTCCAGATCGAGATCTCGCAGGACATCGACGCAGGTAGCCGCTCCGCAGACATCACAGGCTCTCTGGGTATTGGGTCACAGGCTCTCCGGGTACTGGATCACTGGCTCTCTGGGTACTGGGTCACAGGGTCTGTTTGCTGTTTTACTGCTGAACTTAAAGGACAATTCCGGCGCAAAATGAACCTAGGGGTTAATAACACATGTGTACCGAGTTCGACCGTTCGCTGGGATTTGTTTTCATGCTAGTCGAATGTGACCAGTTTTATTGCTAACCGCTAATTAGTATTTAACGCTAGCGTTCGGGGCACACGTACAGTAAAAGTAATCGCTATTTCTATACCACTAACAAGGCTCAAAATAGCACCACACTTACACGGTAGCATAATGAGGGTCTCTACATGTAAACCGAAGCATTGAGAACTTTGTAAGTGTACAGGCAGTTTATTAAAAAGAAATACATTATCGTTCACGTCTGGTTCACATACAGGCAGGCGCCTTGGGAAAACAGAACTCTCTGGGATGTGAAGTAAATCTCGTGTGAAACGTTGTTGCCAAAAGAAAGCACTGAGCGCATAAGAGAAGCACTGAACGCAACAGGAGACATAAGAGATGGCAGGTTATTTGAACGAAATTGAAGACATCGTGGATGAACCCTTTCGGTTTGATGGACGTCGTTATCTTTTCGAGCTGCGGGAGCTCCGTGAAAGGGCTACGAGAGAGAGAGCTACCTGTAGTCAATGGCGCAACACAGCCTTGCACTTCTGGAAACTGGTGGTGTACCTGCGGACATTGTGAAGCTATGGCTACCGAAGAGGAGTAGGCTACTTGTGTTGCATGGAGTGGGACCTGTTGCGTCGTGACACCTAAGAGATGCAGTGTCTGAGAGAGTGTCTGCAGAGTCTGAAGATTTCCCCTCATTGATAAACAGGGCTGTAGTTGAAACTTTTTTCCATGTCCCGAAAAGAAATTGGAGGACTGCAAGAAATCTAGGATCTAACCTTCTCATGTTGCCTCAGTCGCCCGGTCGTGCCGTTTCGCACTCTACAACATACGGAAAATGACTCCAGATGCTACCTAACTCCTGGTTCAGGCTATAGTCATCTCATGACTTGACTACTGCAACGCCCTCCTGACAGGTCTCCCAGCCTGCGCAGTGAAATACCTTCAGATGATCCAGAACGTGTTACGTGTTACACTGCTGCTCATCCAGCTACACTGGCTACCTATGGCGGCCCGCATCAAATTCAAGGCTCTAACGCTTGCCTACAAAGTAGTTTCCGGTTCTGGTCCCACCTACTTGAATGCCCTCATACAGACATACACTACCTCCAGACTGTTGCGCTCCTCAGACGAACGACGTCTAGCTCTACCAGCGGTACACTCAGGCCAATCCAAACTTTTCTCATCGGTTGTTCCTCGTTGGTGGACCACACTGCCAATTCCTACAAGGGCAGGGACATCCCTCTCCATTTTCAAAAAACTCCTGAAGACCCAGCTCTTTAGAGAACATCTCCTCTCATAGCACCACTTACAACAAGTCTTGCTGATCCTAGCACTTACCACCCATCTTGAACTGACACTCAACTGTTTAAAAACAGCCCTCACTGATGCACTTATTCTTACTGTACTCTACCATTTTTAAATTGTCCTAAAATTGTTGAGAGAATTGCTTTAAAACTTAAACTGTTTACCATGTTGTTAGTCGCTTTGGTTAAAAATGCGTCAGCCAAATGTAATGTGATGTAATGTAATGTAATGTAATGTAATGTAACATTGTTAGCTGAATGTTAAGCAGTGGGAACCTTTGTAAGGACAGGAGGTAGCCTTGTGAAGATGTCTATCTGTGTGCGGGAGGGATGATGACTTTGTCTTTGCATTTGTATGTTCAACCATGACTATGTGTGTGTGTGTGTGTGTTTGTGTTTCCTCCCCAGACTGTGTGAGGGATTCAGGTTCCCACATGTGGATCTACGTGTTTTTGGGGAACGCCCTGAGGGGTATTGGGGAGACGCCAGTCACACCTCTGGGGATCTCCTACATCGATGACTACGCCAAGGCAGAGAACTCTGCCTTCTACATTGGTAAGTGCTCTCTCCCCCTCAGTAGATTACCATTCGCTGCTATTTGTGACGGCACCGCTCAATGCAATGAGTTGTTTATCAAATGCATGCCAGTTGGTACTGGTGTGTGTGGTCACGGAACAGGAAGTGTGGGCACACCCATGCTGGCACACCCACGCTGGCACATTCATGTTGGCACTCTCATGGTGCCACCTACTGTATACACACTGTGCTTAAGGGTACTAAGGGTACGGGTACTAAGGGTAAGGGTACTAAGTTCAGAGTAAGGCCATCTGGTGTGCTTAAGGGTACTAAGTTCAAAGTAAGGCCATCTGGTGTGCTTAAGGGTACTACGGTCTAGTGTGCTTAAGGGCCATCTGGTGTGCTTAAAGGAAAATTCCGGTTTTTAGCACTTTAAGGTAGCCTGACGAGTCAGACCCACATTAAAATGTAGGGTCTGGGCACTCACCGTTCACAGTGCTCAGTCCGAGGGGCGGGATAATCAGTTGTCTTTCAAATTCCCTATAGGAATAGGACAGCGGCAGCGCTATGAGTCCCATGCGTTTCCCACCAGCGGAGCTAGTTGGATAGTTCAAACGTTTGCCAACTTAATAAAAGCTTAACTCTTGTCACACTGTTCGCCAACAGCAACATCCATCTTATTTGTTTTCAAGTAGCAGGGAATTCAAGCCAAACCGTTGCAACTCTGCCATCAATCATTATGTTAAGCCCACCTAACGACTCTATACACGATTTCATTGGCCTGATTGAGTTTCGATTTCTGGAGCTCACAAGCCAACGGAGAGTTGCTAGACTAGCTGCCGCTAGGGGCGCGTCTAGATTTCTAGGCTAACTTTAAGGCCCTTTTCTGGTTTGTTTTGGATGAACTAAAGTGGTGGACACCGAAATTTTGACGATTGGTCCTATCTCGACTTTTCTGACTCGTTTTGAATCGCCTTTGACTTCTCAGGGTGGCTGGCAATGGGCATATTGTAGTAGGCTACTCAAACATGTCCTAAAACAACCCTTAACGTTCGTTTTCAAAACTGTGCAACTCACCGAGTGGTTAGTGGTGTTCGTTGATGTTCCAAAACAAGTAGCGTAGCGAAATACAGTTTCTGTCATGACATGACAATGTTAAGTCTTTATTCGTAATGCAGAAGAGTGGTAGTCTTTTGGAACCTAAGCAGAAGCTTGAGGAGTATTTAGAGGGAGTGCACAAAGATAGGGAGAGGTTCAGAGAGATGGTACTTCCTGCTGATATCCCACCTATTGGTGAATTAAGTAGCCAATGCGACGATAGTCCACCAAGGTGGAAAGAGGTGCAAGAAGTAATTAAACGTGCAAGGGCCTCTTCAGCCCCGGGACCTAATGGAGTGCCCTACCGGTTGTATAAGAGCGCACCAGATGTTTTAAGATTTTTATGGCAATTAGCGGAGGGCTGGGTGAATATTTATTCCCAAAGAAAAGGACGCAGTAGAGATTAATCAATTTAGGCCAATTAGTCTACTGAATGTTGAAGGGAAGGTTTTCTTCAGTGTGGTGGCACGGAGACTGACAAATTACCTTGAAAGGAATAAACTAATTGATACCATGGTGCAAAAAGCTGGAATTCCTGGCTTCTCCGGGTGCTTAGAGCATACCAGCATGATTTGGCACCAAATTTAATTAGCAAAGCATGAGAAGAGAGACCTGCACGTTGTGTTCTTGGATTTGGCTAATGCTTTTGGGTCTGTGCCGCATAGTCTGTTGTGGGAGGCCTTTGATTATTTCAGAATCCCAGGTAGCATTAAAAGCCTAGTAAAAGCATACTTTCTGGATATTCAATTATGTTTTACTACAGCTGATTACACCACAGGGTGGCAACAACTTGAGATAGGAATAATGGCCGGATGTACCATCTCCCCACTTGCTTTTACAATGGCAATCGAGGTCATCATTAGGGCCTCAAAATGGGTAGTGGGTGGGGAGAAGTTGCAGGGAGGGCCACGCCTCCCCCCGATTCGGGCTTTCATGGACGACATGACAACCTTGACGTCAACCATTCCATGCACCAACAGGTTGCTGGGTAAGTTAAATAGTAATCTGCAATGGGCCAGAATGAAGGTGAAACCAAGTAAGTCTAGAAGTCTCTCAATTGTTAAAGGGAAGGTAACAGATAAGAAGTTTGCTATAAATAAGGAGGTGATTCCCACAGTTCTGGAGAAACCAGTGAAGAGTCTGGGAAGGTGGTATGATGCAAGCCTTAGTGATAAATCACAGGTTGAAGACTTGAGACAGGTCACTAGGCAAGGTATTGCAAAAATTGACAAGTCGGGGCTGCCAGGTAAGCTCAAGCTGTGGTGTTTGCAGTTTGGTTTGTTGCCTCGGCTAATGTGGCCATTGACAGTTTATGAAGTTCCTCTGTCAAAGGTAGAGAGGTTGGAAAAAATGATCAACTCCTTTGTCAGAAAATGGCTCGGAGTCCCACGCTGCTTAAGCAGTGTAGCCTTGTATGGGAAGGGTATTGTAGAGTTGCCAATATCTAGTCTGACAGAGGAATTTAAGTGTGCTAAGGCTAGATTGGAATTGACTCTTACTCAGTCCAAGGACCCAGTGGTGAGGAAAGTTGCACCCACAGTTAATGCAGGGAGGAAGTGGAACCCAGAGCAGGCAGTTAAGCAAGCTCAATCAGCATTGAAGCATAGGGATATAATGGGCCATGTGCAGCACGGGCGGGGGGGTCTAGGGGTGGGTGCAAGTAAACCCTTGTGGAATAAGGCTTCTGCAGGAGAAAAGAGGAAAATGGTAGTGGAGGAAATGCATAGACAGGAGGAGGCTGTAAGATGTACTAAGGCAGTGTCGCAGGCAAAACAAGGGCAGTGGGTGAACTGGGAAGGGGTGGAAAAAAGACGGATTAAATGGAAAGATCTATGGGGCATGGAAGCTGGTAAGATCAGATTTATGTTAGGTGCTACATATGATGTGCTCCCATCTCCCAAGAATTTAAGTTAATGGTTTGGTGAGGATGATAAATGCATACTTTGCTCGTGTGTGGGCAGTCTCCACCATATCCTATCAGGATGCAAGGTAAGTCTCACCCAGGGGCGGTATACGTGGCGTCATAACCAGGTATTGAAATGTGTGGCAGCGGCAATAGAGGATAAAAGGAGAGAAGTCAATTCATTAGCAGCTAGTAAAGGGGTAAGGCAAATTAACTTTGTACGTCAGGGGGATAAACCTTGTTCCGTGAAGACCAGGTGTAAAACCGGCCAGTTGAAAAATGGGGCGGGCTGGGAAATGAAGGTTGATCTTGGCCAGCAGATGGCGGTACCTCCACATATAGTGAGTACTAAGCTACGACCCGACGTAATTCTATGGTCGGATTCAGAGAAGATAGTTTACTTCATTGAACTCACTGTTCCTTGGGAAGACAGAGTGGAAGTGGCCAATGAGCTGAAGAGAGCTAAATACACTGAAATAGCAGAGGAGGCAGCTAAGCGAGGTTGGAGTGCACGATTAAGGCCTATTGAAATCGGTGCACGTGGGCAGAGCCCGTCTACGGAGAGCCTCCCCACTCTCTATTAATCCCATACAAACCGAACTTGGCTGCAGTTCACCTAGATGGCGATCGCGGGCGAGTCCAAAATACATGGGGTCCTATGGAGCTACATGGCTACATTTATTGTTTTAAACTATTTAACAACTGAAACCCTCAGATTTAATTTAATTTTTTGCAAAATGGATATGGATTATCAATCAAAAGTGAAATAATCCGGGAGTCATGTCCTTTCGTTTTCTTACAGGTTGGGTCGTTGTTGCCCATAACACGCTAGCATTGATGCTATGCTATGCTATGATCATGCTAATGAATGACGTCAAGTGACTTTAAAAAATATAATACTCAACCAAGTGTATTGTCTTTGCCTCCCCTTTCGAATACAATATTCAAATTACTTGAAAAAAAATTATATCCCGAGAAAAGTGGATTTTGAGGGGTACAGCTCCATAGACCTCCATTCATTCTGGACTCGCCTGTGAGCGCCCCTAGATACAGTACCACACCGGAAGCGTTCCGAGAGTGAAGGTTCTCCCCTTATTAGACATTCTCTGACGTGGGTTTGTGGCCAGATCTGCTACTGGCTTGCTGTCTGAATTGGGCATTTGTGGTCGAAGTCTAAGGCAGGTGGTTAGTAACATGTCTTTAGCAGCAGAACGGGCAAGCGAATGGTTGTGGGTAAGGAGAAATTACCCTTCCTGGGGCGCAAGCTAAGGTAAGCTAACTGGCTCATTTGTTTTGTGTTTGTGATGGACTGTGCCTAGGTTGATGGTACTTGGCTAAGGTTTTTTATGGTTTATGGTTCAGTCCGCATCAACGGGACGGACCAACCTAGCCAACTTAGACCATGCCTAGGTTGGTTAAGGGTATTTGGATGTTTGTTGTGGTAATATGGTGGCAGCATGGGGCGTAAGCTAACTGGCTAATTTGTTTTGTGTTTGTGATGGGGCCTAAGCTAACTGGCTAAGCTAACTGGCTTTTGTGTTTGTGATGGGCTGTGCCTAGGTTGATGGTTGGTTGGCAAGGGTTTTTATGGCGATGGTTCAGTCCACATCAACGGGACGGACCAACCTAGCCAACCTTGACCATGCCTGGGCTAGTTAAGAGTATTTTGGGTACTGGATATTATGTGGTAATATGGTGGCAGCATGGAGGGGAGTGTCTCCAGGACGCTGGTTTCACTGTTAAGCCTTCATGAGGTGTCGTGGGCCTAACTTAACGAAACATCGGTGAATGAGGGTGCCCACTTGATAAGCCCAATGACATGCCGCATATTATATACTGCTGTTGGATGGGCCATTTGTATTGTGCTTGTGACCATTTGTTGGCAGATTTGTGGGTAGTGTGCTTTTTAAAGTTAAACTTGAGCAGGGGCTTCTGAATGTGTTTTTACCTTGGATTTTGGCACAAGGGATTTTAACATCTAATCCTGTGTATTAATGTAATAAAGGGGTTTAGTAGATTAAGTGGCAAGGGGTGCGTAAGAAAGGTGGGGGAGGATTGGGATTGGGGGGGGGGGGCACCAACAAGGAGCACCCAAGAGCAACAGGGCCAAGGAAAAACTCCCTTACCAAGGAAGAAACCTTGGGCAGATCCACGGCTCAAGGGGCTAACCCAACTGCCAGGGTGATGTGTGTGATGCTCTTAACAGTAGCTTTGGCAGCACTGTATCCACACAGTCATGCTAATGAAGCAATTTGAACTGAAATTGAACTGAGAGAGAGAGAGAGAACACATGTGGAAACGCATAAGAAAGCTGAATGCCTTACTCTTAGATTGTCTGCAGATGATCACCCTGTGTGTGTGTGTGTGTGTGTGTGTGTGTGTGTGCGTGTGCATGTATTTGTGTGTGTGTGTGTGTGTGTGTGTGTGTGTGTGTGTGTATACGCGTTTCTTCCTATCAGCTTGTTTGCAGACGATCACCCTGCTAGGACCCATGTTTGGCTTCCTGTTGGGCTCTATGTGTGCCAGACTTTACGTGGACATCGGCTTTGTTGACGTCGGTAAGAAGCACGTCCTTAAAGACAGTTACATCAGGCGCTTTACATACAGTACTGTGTGGAAATATGAATGATTATATATATGTGTATTTACATAGGAATAATTATATATGTGTATTTACAATTCTATGCATTGTATACTTATACTTACACTTTTATATGTTATGTTATGTTATGTTATGTTACAGTATGTTATGTTATGTTATGCTATGTTATGTTATGTTATGTTATGTTATGTTATGTTATGCTATGTTATGCTATGTTATGGTATGCTATGCTATGCTGTTATGTTATGCTATGCTATGCTATGTTATGTTATGTTATGTTATGCTATGTTATGCTATGTTATGTTATGCTATGCTATGCTATGCTATGCTATGCTATGCTATGTTATGTTATGCTATGTTATGCTATGTTATGCTATGCTATGTTATGTCTGTGTATGTACAGCTAAACCTATAATTATTCATACTATTGCCAAATCTTTACGTAATATGATTGCTTATATGACCACGGAAATGCAGAAATATTTATATATCTATATAACATCTATTATTCTGGTATACTAAGTATGGTCTTTTTGTCTTGTGCTTGGGTCATTTCCAGGCAGGAATGATAAAAATGCACTATAAATTAACATTTGGCATGGCTCTGAATAATTTGGGTCTTAACTGTATGTGCATGTGTATGTGCATGTATGCATGTTTATCTGTGTGTGTGTGTGTGTATGCATGTATGTGTGTGGTGTGTGTCGTCCTGCAGAGAGTGTGACCATCACCCCTAAGGATGCCCGCTGGGTGGGTGCATGGTGGCTTGGCTTCTTCGTGTCAGCGGGCATCATGCTGCTGTCAGGCATCCCCTTCTGGTTCCTGCCCCGCACGCTGCCCAAGCAGGGCGAGCTGCCCAACAACCCCTACACCCTGCCTGAGACGCCCGCCCCGGGCACCGACGCCAACACCGCCAACACCGCCAAGCTCGCCGCCATCGCTAAAGGCAACGCCCTCTCCCATCCCTCGCTCACCCACCTTATCACACATCCGTGTTCAATCAGACAGTATATCACAAATGTTCCTGAATTGAAAAGTGCAGTACACTACGGAAATCATACCATGGTAGAACACTATGGGTTCCATGACTGGGGTAGCTGACAATGAGCTTTAAACTCATTCAGTCACATGTATTTACTGTATGACAAGCATGGCCTCAAAGCTCTTGAGTCTTTCCAAGACAGACAAAGGTATTATATTTTATATTTTTTTATTTTATGAGATCATCACCTTCACTGATTTAGCTTTAGCCTGCCAAAGAAAGGTCCAAGAAGGCAAACAAAATGGTAAATGGACTGCATTTACAGTATACAGCGCTTTCCTGCATTTATGTAGCTCTTTCCTGCATTTATACAGCGCTTTCCTGCATTTATGTAGCTCTTTCCTGCATTTATATAGCGCTTTCCTGCATTTATGTAGCGCTTTCCTGCATTTATATAGCACTTTTCTGCATTTATGTAGCGCTTTCCTGAATTTATGTAGCGGTTTCCTGCATTTATATAGCGCTTTCCTGCATTTATGAAGCGCTTTCCTGCATTTATGTAGCTCTTTCCTGCATTTATGTAGCGCTTTCCTGCATTTATATAGAGCTTTCCCAAGTACTCAAAGCACCATATTTCATGTCTCACATTCACCCATTCACACACACACTCATACACCGATGGCGGAGGCTACCATGCAAGGAACTAACCTGCACATCTGGAGCACTTTACCTCCACCACCCCGTATGTACCTATAGTAGTTCCCACCACCCCGTATGCAGTGTTGGGAGTAATGCGTTACAAAAGTAATGTAATTACTGTAATATATTGCTGTTTGCGGTAACGCGGTAATGTAAGGCATTACAAAAAAAAAATGGGTAATATTTACTCGGTACAAACTTCAGTAACGCGCGTTACAATGCAGTTTAACCCAAAATTAAGCGCTTGTTTTGTTTTGATACATATTCGCAAACACCACGCGAGAACAACAGAGGAGAAAAAATCCGCGCAAAATAGTAGAACGTTATCTCCTGATACTGGTTGAACATGACTGTGGCTGCAGCAGACTCGCAGGCGGACTCTATTTGCAGGATGGACATAAGCCTACGCTCATTATTCTCAGCTTGTCAGAGACAAGGCTATGAAGAACATAATAGTTAGTGCACTTTGTGTGCGAAACCGAAAGATCTCTCAGCTCGCGAAATAGCACAAGTAAATTAATGAAGCATCTAAAGTAGTGCCACGCTAATCTTTTTAATTCTTGATAAAACACAAACTATGGTGTTGTGCATGTCAGCTTTGTGCTGTGAACTTGAATTGAAGAGAATAAAGGGATAGAAATGCAGAAAAAGATTGTGTAGCCTGGCAGTGCCACCGCTCCCACCACGCGCATCACGCACTTTGCGTTGGGCACCAAAGGACAGAGGGGGCACCCAAATGTAACCAATGAATAGTAGCTTTACTGCAAACTGCGTTTCACTCTTCATCAATAACGTTTACAATGTCAAAATGCACTAACACGATGTTACATGCAAGTTTGATAGGCTACCTTTTGGGTTCTCTCAATCACCACGTAGTACTAGAATTGGTGGGTCTTCAATCATTCGTTTTCCAAGCATTTAGGCTACATGAAGCACATGATATGCTGAGTCGACTGAAACGCATTCCATTCAGATAGCTAGGTGGATACCAGGCTCATTCACTTGTATTCGCAAAACGAAATGTGAAGCAACATGTCATTGCATACTTCCATTTCCAAAGCAATGAAGGTTGCTTAAAACAACTTAACATTGTGCATATTATTGTTAATATTGTGCTATCAATGTAACTCAAACAAATAAGGCCTGTAAACAAGAGCTGGCAAAAGGGCATTATGACAACGTAAAGATCAATGCTCTTAAAGTGACAGTGCACCATTTATAAGTAAAACAGCATTTCTTCAGAAATTAATGTTTAAAAATACACAGTAATGGTCTGTAAATAATAGGCCTTTTATTTTACTTTAGGTGTTTGAGTTATCATTTAAATGTCACTCACTCAAAGCCACTCACTTAGGGCACCGAAATGGCCAGCAGGCCACCATCTTGACATGTTTTTATTAAAGGAACCGTATGTAAAAAATGTATTTCAATTAATCATAAAATTGCCCTGATATGTCACTAGACATTAAGAAATCATGTTCATTTCAAATACTTATATCACTGACAACAGTAGTCTGGCCAGGATATTGTCATTTAAAAAGTGAAGTTGCAGCCCTCAACTGATGTTGATGTTGTCATGTTGTGTTTTGGCCTAATGCGCCACCCTCCACCTATCTACTAATCACAAAGTCAGTAGTGTTTCGTCATCCGGTTGCCAACTCTGCCAGTCAGAGGGGAGGGGAAGGGGATACACCGCTCTACAGTAATTTGAAAGTGATTGTAGTACCCGTTTTGGCCACAATCTTACATACGGTTCCTTTAAGCTTTGATTTACAATATAGTAGGCTCTCTATTGATTTTAATGAGTAGGCCTAGGCCTTAAAGTTACAGTATTTCTATCACAATTTACCAGACTTTGACCTTTTGTCGGTTTTTAACAAAATTCTGACTATGATTGTTCCTTGTATTGCATTATGAGCACTGCGCCTATTGCATTCTACTGTTGCCTTAAGCCTAGCTCAGTCATTATGCTATACCACATCTCCCTCCATTGGAAGAGCAAGCTGCATTGAGCGTAATAAACTGCATTTAGAATGGCAAATCCATATTTCTAGATATTTTGGTGAAAGTAACTTAAAAGTAATGCAATAGTAGTGTAATGCCTTACAATTCAGAGACAGTAATATTATAATGTAACAAATTACTTTGAAATGACAGTAATAAGTAATGCATAGTACATTACGATTTTGAAGTAACTTGCCCAACACTGCCCGTATGTAACTATAGTAGTTCCCACCACCTCCACCACCCCGTATGTACCTACAGTAGTTCCCACCACCTCCACCACCCCGTATGTAACTATAGCAGTTCCCACCCCGTATGTACCTATAGTAGTTCCCACCACCCCGTATGTAACTATAGTAGTTCCCACCCCCCCGTATGTACTGTACAGTATAACTGCCCCTGCTTTGACTACAACAGTATACTATTGAAGGCTGTGGAGGTGGTATTGTAGAGTATTAAGCAATGTACATAGAAAATAACAAACAGCAATATATTTTTGTGCGTGTGTGTGTATGTGTGCAAATAGGAGGATGTGTGTGGCTCGTTCCTAGTATTCTGTATGATTTCAATGTAATTTAGTAACCTATTATATTACAGCAATAGTATTGATATCAAATTTATCAACATCAGTAAGGTAAATCACTGAAATGGCTCAATAGCGAGTACAAAATGAACAGTTGTACTTAGTCATTAAGGCATTGAGCAACCCAACAGTGAGGAGATTGTGAAATGTGTGGGCTACATGTGAGAGCGGATTTGTGTGTGTGTGTGTGTGTGTGTGTGTGTGTGTGAGGGTGGATTTGGCCTCCTCCAGACCAACTGCCTGGCCGGTCACCTGAGCAACGGCAGTCGGCAGGTCATCATAGTTCGAATTACAGGGGGTAGTGGGGGGTACTGTACCCTCCAATGAAGACCCAGTACCCCCCAAAGAGACAGAAATATTAGTTTTGGGGGGGTCAGATAATTTTTCTGATATTGTGAAAAAATATCATCACAGTTACAATACAAGTCAACTCCTAGTTTTACTGTAGGAACATTTTAATGTAAAGCGATTTCAGACACCCCTATTGTGGACCGTAGCATTTTTAACCACCATGGCGCTAGAAGCAACTGAGATAGAGAACGACTTCAACTTCTCAAGCAAGTGTCAACGTTGAATGACAAAACGCTAGTTAAATTCCTCCAGTAGGCTAAATTCAGTTTGCTGCTGACATGCATGGGTGAAATGTAAGTTGCTAGCTGACGTCTAGCTTGTTGAGGATTTTACCACCTTCATTTATAAACGTGTTTTGTTCTTTCATAGCTCATGTCACGTCTTCATACATTGAATTACTGGCTACTTACCTCCTACTTATCCACTGAGGCAGGGACGTGCACAGGAATTTTGAGGGGCAGTTGCTCTGACCTGAAGCCCCCCCCCAAAAAAAAAAAAACATTCACGGGCTATGCAGGACTGGGAATAACAGTGTCTTTTTTAAAATATATACACAAAGATGTAAAACACTGAAATACAGCACTCAATCACCTTAACTTATCATTATTTTAATGCCCACTAGTGGTATTTATGTTCTGCTCAGGCAAGATCTTTCAAATGACCTCTAAAAAAGCCTATGTTTCTTTAGATTACAATTATTTAGCATGCAGCTCTTTAAACCTGTACTTTCTAGCATGGTACTCTCATCTCATATTTGATGATCATCACTTAGGCCTTCCTGTCCTCTGTGCCTCCTCCTGTTCCACATTTTCCTCACATAGTCTGGAGGCTTGTGACTGCTCCTCATCTTAAATGTAATGTAATTATGAAACATTGCCATTAGTAGGCTAAAATATGAGTCTGATTAATTAATCAATTCGTCTACACAGTGTCGTCATCTTTATCACAGTGCAAAGTCTCTGTCTCACCTCCTGGTTGGCTTTTTGTGATTGCTGCCTCCCTGAATTGTCTCTCCCTCTCCTGAATCTGACTCTTTTCAGTGGGCATCTTGGCTTCAAACAATACCCAAAATATTAGGGATAGGATTTAGGCATTTAACCATTTTAAATAAAATAATTAATGTGATGCATTACTTCCATCATTCATTCTTCTTGCTAAAACGAAATTTGAGAAACTAACTATCAGCAGACATAGACGTAGCTTACATTAGTTTGCCTAATGCCTACCAAAAAAAATAGTAGCCTATAGGCTATGTGATAACGGGCTGCTTCTCTGCAAGCTATCTGTCTGATTATTTAGGCTAAACGTGGCAAACTCAGCCTGGATTTCTGAAGATTGTAATTAATTTCATAAAACTTGATGACGATGATCGTTCATTTGTTATACATCACAAACTCACCTTTTCCGACAACGTTGAGTCGTCTCATACGACAACCCCGACAATCTCCTTCTAGGGCCGCTTATGCAGGCTCAGGTCAGGTGCTGGTCGCACAGCGCTGCAGCCACAAACAGAGTTTGCCCTTCCCCTACTGACTTTCACTTTCGGTGCCCGAATGGAAGTGAATGAGGATTTGCGATTTTTTTTATCTAGGCCTACGTGAAATTCTGCATCCATTGTACGATTTATTTATTTATTTTCCCCATTGGAAGGGCCACGCGAGTCAAGAAGGGTGCAACCCCCCTGTGCACGTCCCTGCAATGAGGCTAGTAAAGTGGACCTTGGTTAGTTACCATTACCAAGGTTAGTTAGCAAGATAGGCTAATTCTCTATTTAAATCAAGCTTTACAGTGTGGTGAGGTAAAATCGATTTTCCAAGGAGATGAACTCCATAGCCTAGGTGTCCATTCTCATTTTATCTTGAATAAATTGCCTTGTGCCTTTTTGACATTACTTTGGCACAGATCCTGTGTTTTTATATTAGCCTACCGGGCACAAGAGGGTCTGATGTAGCTAAGCCTATGTTATAACATCAGATAAACTTTGAATTTCCCCTTGGGAATCAATAAAGTATCTATCTATCTATCTATCTATCTATCTATCTATCTATCTATCTAAACCTGTGGAAACATAAAAGTAGCCTAGGCTAAATATTATGTGCTAGTATTTTAATTGGTTGGTATTGTTTTTACATTCTATTATTTCATATTTTTAGTTTGATAAATGTAGTTTCATCTGAGAACCCTGATACTATCTTAATGAATCTAGGATTTTATTTTATTCAAAGAGACACTATGAGGAAAAGGAAAGGGCACACAGACATCAGGCACTTTTTTGGTGCTAGCAGGAAATATTAACACTAAGATCTACAACCAATGACATTAAAAGTGCAGGTGCAGTTAGGTTTTATACACTGTTCATGTGTGTTAAGGAAAGGGGGGCCAGCAGACAGGAGAGGCACAGGATATAACCGTAAACAGGCTGCAGGGAGACGACAGGATATATAAGAACAATGAGATATTCTGTAGCCTACTGATTAGCAGTTTGTTTAGACCTTGTATGTGTTGCACAACACATGTTGCACTTGGTGATCACGGTGGGGATTGATATGGTAGTGGACCATGATGGTCATAGAAGAAGTGAAGGAGCAGTACCCCCCAATTATGATGGGGTAATTCGCACTCTGCAGGTCATTCACAGAGAATTACGCTTCTCACACACACACACACACACACACACACACACACACACACATACACAACACATAAAGGATTTCATCTCTTTACCTTACTCAAGTGCTAGAAACAGGAAAAATATTTGTGTGTGTGTTTGTGCGTGTGTGTGTGTGTGTGTGTGTGTGTGTGTCAGCCGAAACCTTTTAAATGCAGATAAATGCCCAGGACACAGAAGAATCGCAGCAACAAGTTTACAAATAAGTATCAATTTTATTTAGTAAATATGAATTTAAATAGTCCTTTAAAAATAGCCTAAGCTAAGAAGAAAGAAAAATAAAAAAATAAAATTGAGGCAGTTCAGTTATGGCGCGAGTGCGCCTCCATAGGCTCCGTAGGAACGCCAGTCGTGGGGTAGCCTAATCGAGGTGCGTGGGGAAGCCCGGTTCGTGACGTCACGGTTCCGACGGTCGGTGGCGAAGGGAATCCCCGGTGACGTCAGTGGCTCAACCAGGAAGCGGCTCGACCTCGAACAGCAGAAGCAGGAATCAGTGCAGAGCCAGCGCACACTGCCCACAACAACAACAACAGGAAGCCACAACAAGGAAGGAGAAATCTTACGTCCCTTTATGTTGTTTTTAGTGAGCGTTGTATCAGCAATCGACGTCGGGTCCTCACAGTCTCGTTTGGTCTGGTCTCTGGGTTTGACGCCGCGGCTCGCACCTCGGACAGGAAAACAGATCAGGAAGACACCAAAACAAGCAGAGGAGAAATGGAGTGCACACACACAGGACTTTCTCACTTTCCTTTTGGGAGAGAGGAGCAGGCGTTGTATACAACTCGGGTCCAGGCCGCGGTTCCTCGGGTTCGTCCGGTCTCGTCCTGTGCTCCCGGGTCCACTCGTCTGCTGCTGCGTCCGATCCCCGCTCAATCTCCCGTAAGTCTGAAAAACATCCCTATTTATACCCAACCCCTTCAACATCCCGGTAACAGGATAGGCAGAGTCATAATTGTCGGTGAGCGGGTCTAATTCAAAGCAATAGAGTCATTAGTGAGCCGCCAATGAAGAGTTAGTATGTGGGTGGCAGTCTATTGGAAACACACGGTGTACTCACAGCAATCCAATTGTATCCACAGCACAGCAAACGGTATATAGGCACAGCAAACCATAACACAGCAACCAGTATGTATACACACTAGTGTTGCACGGTGTATCGATACTAAAAAGGTATCGCGATGCCTTCACGCAAAAAACGATACGATTTCAGACGTTTTTAGAATCGATACTTTATTAAAATAATAACGTTCTGTGTCTGTGTGAACTGCTGTTCTCACTGCTCCTTTCACGCATCTAGGCAAGTGGCCGTGTCAAGCAGGCAGCTCTGAGTGAGTGAGTGCGCAGCCAACGTCATAGTTCTTTGCCGACAGTTCTAGGCCTTGTGGATAAAACAAAAGGTGCAGTGAAATCTGCAACTATTTCGGATACATCGCAAATTAAGGCAAGCCATCAGGTACACAAAGTCATTTAAAAGCAGTAGGCTACGCATGGAACTTGGCAAAACACCTCACAGACATATCCCAACATTTTTAAAGAGTTCAAAGAACGACAGGTTAACGAATATGCTATAGAAAACACGACTACATGGTTAGTGCCAAGTTCTTCTCTTATGTTTTAGTCTAGCCTAAGTGAAACGAGTATGGTTCTCTGGGATAAAGCGAACCTTCCTTCATCAATGAATTTTGACGAGACATAACGAGCTGTAATCATTTTGACGAGACATAACGAGCTGTAATCATAGGGTGCTAACGTGATGAAAGCGCAATGTTCACGCCAGAATAACATTACCATAACTTGTAAACGATCTATTTCATGTTCGGTCAGTAGCCTACTACTGGTAATATTTGTCGTGGCATGTAGACTGCAATTTGTTCAATAATTATTGCCCAGATGTAGGATAGGCTACCCGAAATGCGCTAATTAAAGCCCACAGCATAATACCACCAAAGCGTGTTGAGTCCTAATAATAATAGCGGCGTATTGTTACAGTACGTGCTAGCAAATCATGTTATCAAAGAAATAGACGTAATGTAGTAATGCACACAGATATATTGCAACAGGTAATGGTGTAGGCCTATCTGACGAAGACCTGAGTGGTTGGAACGTCGTACTTGTACACTGGGCGCAAAAAAGACTATCCTCACATTTTCCCCTTTGCAACTGTCAAAGAAATCCCATGAACACGGGAAGGCCTAGGGTAGCCTATACTGTACATCAGATGGCCTAAAGATTAGGCCCCTCTGCATAGCATTCAGTGATTTGCATGCAGTAATTTGAACACTGACCTTGATCTAGCCTAGTTTGGCTATTTAAAGCTACTTTATTGCCAAAACACAACACAATGTAAATTAACTATAACAAACAATAAAGGACTTAATCACAGAAAGTAGGCCTACTATTTTACTGACTATAAAAAAAGAATCATTATGTAGGAAGTTTACAAGTTTAGAACCCAGAATTGACCTACACACTACAAAAGTGCACCAAATTCAACACAAATGACTCAATACACTTGGAGGAGGTATGAGTCCTTTCTTCTCCAGATATCTTAGGATTTCGCCATAGTATCGTTTTAGTATCGAGCATCGTGATATTTATGGCAGGTATCGTATCGAAGTCATAATTTTGGTATCGTGACAACACTAATACACACACACAGCAAATAGTAAATAAACCACAGCAAACCAAATAAACAAAATCCCCACACCTCCCAGCAGGCTGACAATTCCCCCCCGATTTGAGTCGACCCGACTATCATGGACAGTATCGTGCAGGCCTGTTACTTTGGGTAGAACGTGAAAAGCGCCGGATGGGCAACGGGTCCCCATTACCTCGAGGAGCAGGCGGGACTGGGGGGGCAGGCAACCCAGGCACACTGCTCACTGGCGGACCTTGCTCAGGAACGTCCGTCTGGGTGGAAGGTTGTCCAGTGCTGGTTCCCGGGGCCTCGGTTGACGGTGCATTCCTTCGCGCATAGAAGGTCAGGGGCCAGTAGGTCCTCCTTGGATCTAGTTGGCTGCGTTCCGCATCCCGGTCCTGGTCCGATTGTTCAGCAGACGAGGTAGGTTCCTGGGGGAAGGTTACAGGGCATAATCGCAGATTATTGCGGTGGGCAGTCCTTGTGGGGCCCTCTTTCCCCTCTGGCCGCATGACATACACTGGTCGGTCTGGGTGAACCCTCTCAACCACTGCGAATGGGGCAGGGAGCCAGCGGGTTGCCAGTTTGCCTTGTGCCCTTCGGTGAAAGTGTCTAAGTAAGACACGCTCACCTGGGAGGAGATCAGATGCTCTGGCCCGTCTATCATACCTCGCCTTGTCTCTTCCTTGCTGTTGTTGGGTATGCCTCTGTGCCAGCTGGTATGCCCTCTGCAAGACCTGGTGCTGGTGGCGAACCCATCCATTGCCAATATGGGCCTCTCCCTGCAGGGTCACTCCGTGGATCCAATCCACCGGCAAGCGGGCATGGCGTCCGAAGACCAGGAAGTGAGGGGTCAAGCCAGTTGTTGGGTGGGCAGTGTTGTTGTAGACTTGGAGTAAGGCAGGCAACTTGGCCCGCCACTGTGCCTTTTCGTCTTCGAGCAAGGTTCCCAGCAGGCCCAAGAGCGTTTGGTTAAAACGTTCGCAGGCCCCATTGCCTTGGGGGTGGTAGGGCGTTGTCCGAATCCGCCAGCATCCATACAGCTTGCATAATTCTGTGAACAAAGCAGACTCGAAGGCGCCGCCCCGATCTGAGAGGATCTGTTCAGGGCAGCCAAAAACTTGAAACAGATGAGACCACACGGCCCGGGCAGTGGTGGTGGCCGACTGGTCCTTAGTAGGGACTGCTATGGCATACTTCGAAAACAGATCAGTCATAACCAGGATGTAGGAAGGACCATCTTCTGGCTGTCCTAGTGACAAGTAGTCTATGCCTACAATCTGAAAAGGGTAGGTTGTCTTAATAGGCACCAGTGGTGCTTTTACCTCAGGTCCTGGCTTGTTGGTGATGCATTGGGGGCAGGCCCGGCCCCAGTCCACACTGTCCTTGGCCATGCCTGGCCAGAAGTAGCGTTGGCGTAGGAGAGTTGTGGTCTTGTCCGGGTTGGCGTGGCCTGCCTGGCGGTGGTACTCCTCCCACAGAGTTTGGGCTTCCTGGCGTGGCACCAGGATCTGCTGGCTAGGTTCCCCAGTTTCTTGGGGGACTCTCCTCCGGACCAGTACTCCCTCCTTGCTCTCCAGTTTGGGCCATTCTCGCAACCAGCTTTTTAGGGCTGTGCTGAGGTCATCTCTTTCCGCACCTGTTGGGGGTGTTCTCCTTTCAATGAAGTCTACTAGTCGGCCCAGGTCCGGGTCTTGCCGTTGCCGTTGCACCCAATCATCTTCTTCCGCCCGAGCTCCGCCATCCGCTTTGACGATTCCCACGGCAGCTGTCTGTTCCCCTGGCAACCGGGACAGGATATCGGCATTCTGGTTGACCCTACCAGGCCGGTATCTGATGGTATAGTTGTAGTTGGCCAACTGGGAGACCCACCGCTGCTCTACAGCACCCAGCCGGGCCGAGTGCAAGTGGACAAGAGGATTGTTATCCGTAAACACCTCAACTGTAGCACCCCAGAGGTAATCCTTAAACTTTTCCATGACAGCCCACTTCAAGGCTAGAAACTCTAGCTTAAAGGAGCTGTAGTTTTGGTCGTTCTTCTCGGTGGGGTGCAGACTGCGGCTTGCATACGCAATCACTCGCTCCTTCCCATCTTGAGTCTGGGCCAGGACAGCTCCGAGCCCCTCCAGGCTAGCGTCGGTGTACAGACGGAAGGGGAGCTGGAAGTCTGCATATGCCAGCACAGGCGCACGCACCAGAGAGCTTTTGAGTTGTTGGAAGGCTTGTTCGCAGTCTGCATTCCACACCACTGGGGTGTTCTTGCTGACGTTCTTGCCTCCCTGCAGGAGGCGGTGTAAGGGAGCCGCAATCTTAGCGAAACCCTGGACAAACCGACGGTAGTAGCTAACGAATCCCAAGAAGGACCGCAGCTGACGGATCGTCTTGGGCACCTCCCACTGCTCCACCACCGCGGTCTTGGCTGGATCCGTTGCCACCCCTTCTTGGCTCACCACGTGACCCAGGTAAGTCACCTGCTTCTGGAAAAGGCTGCATTTCTTTGGCTGTAGTTTCAGGCCCATCTCCAGCAGTCGTTGGAACACACGTTCCAGGTCCTTCAGGTGGCTCTCGAAGTCCGGCGAGTAGACCACGACATCGTCCAAATAAATAAGTAGCGACTCCTGAAGCATTCCACCCAGGCATCGTTGCATAAGCCGTTGGAATGTGGCTGGGGCGTTGCAAAGTACGGCATTCGATCAAACTCATACAACCCCATGGGTGTTGTGAAGGCGGTCTTCTCTCTGTCCGGTGGGGCGACCTCGACTTGCCAATATCCACAGGCTAGATCCAAGGTTGAGTACCAGGCGGCCTTCTGCAAGCAGGTCAGTGATTCTTCTATGCGGGGTAGAGGATACGCATCTTTATGAGTTACTGCGTTCAACTTCCTGTAATCCACGCAGAAGCGCCAGGAGCCATCCTTCTTTTTCACCAGGACGATGGGTGCTGACCATGGGCTAGAGCTCTCGCGTATCACCCCGCTCTCCAGCATGCCCTTCAACAGGCTGCAAAGCTCTGGGTACAGGCTGGGTGGTACTGGCCGGTACCGCTCTCGGCTAGGAGGTGCTGTCCCCGTTGGGATTTGGTGTTGGATGACTCCAGTCCTCATCGTGCCTGGCGAAAACTCCAGCCCATTTGTCCATCAAAGCAGCTACCCGCTGCCGTTGGTCAGTGGATAGCTCTTCTCCTAAGGCAGAGGGAGGAAGGGTAGAGTTAGGTTGGACGCAGTCAACACGGTTAACAGCAACTTCAATGGTACCTGTCCCTTCATCATGCAAGCGAAGCACTTGGTGAGCCTGGATATCCTCTACTGCCACCTCCTGGAGCCCTGCAACGATGGTCCTGGGGGCAATATCAAGAGGGTAAGGGTGAGGGTTACATAAGCGGACCAGTACATAGCCACCCCTAGTAGTCACCACAGCCCTAGCCACTCTCCATTCCACCTCAGGTTGAGGCAGTGGCTCCACCAGCAGGGTGCGACCAGAGGATGGAGCACTCTCACTTGTCCGGCCCCACACCAACATTTCTGACTCGGGTGGGACTGTTACAGTGTCTGATTTTGGGAGTCGCACATGGCCTTGAAATTGGGGAATGGGCTCCATACGGGTCTGTCGGCAAACAGCAAAGGCCTTCCCCCACTCTCGCTCGGCCCGTGGTGGCAGCTGGGCCCGGAAGGCCGTCTCACCAGGGTGGAGGCCGTGCATCAGTTCTTTCCAGCAGTCAGCAATGACATTCATTCCCTCCCCAGATTCTAGGCCCACAGTTCCAAAATGTTGGTTAAAGAGACTCTGGCTCATAAGGGTTACTTGAGAACCAGTGTCTAAAAGGCAAGGTATGGTTTGGCCGTTAATTTCCACCTCTACACCTGGACATTCGCCGATCAAAGCAGGCTGCAGGGAAGGATTAGAGGAGTCTTTTACCACCCCCACCGGCCGGCCCTCTGCGGTGGGGGATTGTGAAAACCCCTCGCTGGTCGTTGTCGCATGGGGCAGCTTCTTTGCACATGGCCTGCCTCTCCACAATCCAGGCAGATGGGCCGGCCCTGTGAGTCCCATTGAAATCTGCTAGCAGGGCTGGGGTTTGCTGGAGCAGGGGGGTCTGAAGGAGAGGTTAGTGGTGGTGCTCTGGAGCTTGCCCTTGGTTGGCCCGTTGGGGTCAGTCGTCCCTGTAGCTGTTCTACTAACTGCGTGCCCAGGGCCTGTACTTGCTCCGCCAACTCTTTCTTCAGTTCTCGGCGCAGCTCCTCTTTCCACCCATCCATCTCTCTGCGAGGCTGGCCACCCGTCTCCTCAACCTCTCTCCGGGGACGGCTAGCAGTCTCGGCCATCTCTCTCTGGGACCTGGCATGAGTCTCCTCGGTCTCTCTCCAGGGTGGCCAGCAGTCTCCTCAGTCTCTCTCCTGGGCCAACCAGCTGGCTCGTCCCTCCTGTGCGCAGTGCGGGTGGGTCTCGCCCTCACGGCGCTGGCTATGGCCTCCTCGGGGTCATCATCCTGCCCCAACTCTTCTTCCAAAGCACGTGCCTCTGTCGTCAGGTCTTTGAACCTCTGTCGTGGCTGTCGACGTAGGAGGCGTTGTAATTCAGTCCTGACCGGGCCCGTCTTCAACCCCAGGACAAATTGGTCTAGGAGTGCCTCGTCGCCTTCTCCAGC